>NC_136067.1:327383589-327536089 GCF_964261635.1 Lissotriton helveticus | reverse complement strand
TCTTCCTTAGGAAAAGCAATCATGGATACTCCCAACAATATGCAAGCAAGTATAAACTGGAAGTTACAGACTGCCACATATGTGGGAAGGTGCAGGACTATCCTTTTGCACTTGGAACCAAAAACAGCTGAAGTGTTTTTGGAGCCCATCTCTGAGTGCACCAATGACCTCCTCTTCATTGATGAAGTAAATGTAATAGCTGCCTAGAGGCAGGCCTACTTTTTTTCATTTATTTATTTATTTTGACACTTATAAAGCGCACTGTTACCTTCCGATGTCCTGGCGCTGTTTTGATAGCTCCCAAACTAAGTCCACAGGCATTCCAGGCCACCGCCGCCCCTCGGCTAAAACTCCTACCTCCCCAACCCACTTTTCTGATGCGTGGGGTCCTGATCAGTCCCAGAGTCGCTGACCTCAGAAGTCTTCCAGGTTTGTGCCAGTGAAAATATTGCCCCAGAAATGCTGGACCTATGCCATGAATCGCCTTAAAGACAATACACAGGCTTTTAAATAGAATCTGCTTCCTTACTGGCAACCAGTGTAATTTCACTAATTCATGGGAAATGGGCACAAGTTTAGGCAAGCCTGTTAACAGGCGCGCTGCTGCATTTTGCAGTATCTGTAGCTTGCTGAGTACTCCTTGCTGGGCTTCCAGGAGCAAGCTGTTACAATAATCCAGTCGTGAAAGCACTAAAGCCGTCACAACTGTTTTTTTACATTCCCCTGGAAGGAACGGAAGGACCTTCCGAAGGGTTTTCAATATCCAATGGATGGAAGAGGCCAGGGCATTTACCTAGGGTTTATAAGAAAGCCTGTCATCTATGATGACCCCCAGGTTCTTAACCTTGTTAACAGGAGTGGGAAGATTCCCCATCTCTTCTGGCCACCAGCTCGGGCCCCAAAAATTGGCTGTGGATCCAAACAGTATTACTTCAGTTTTGGCAGAATTAAGTTGTACACAGTTTCCTGCCATCCATATGCTCACGGCTTTCATGCATTCCTGGAACTTGCTGGCCACGTCTTTCTCCCTCCCTGGTAACAGTGACACCACAATCTGTGTGTCATCTGCATAAAATGTAAGTTCAAACCCATGGGAGCGGATGACTTGGGCCAGGGAAGAGACATTGAACAAGGTAGGGCTAAGTGAGGAACCCTGAGGAACCCCACAAGATGGTTGAAAAGGTTTCGATTCAAAGTCCCCCAGAGCAACTACCTGGACCCTGTTAGTCAAAAAAGATCTCAAAATGTCCAAGGCCTTCCCCTGGACCCCACATTCCTCCAGCTGGTCCACCAAGATGGTATGGTGGACCGTGTCGAAGGCCGACGACAAATCCAGCATGACCAGAGCCGCCCTACCTTCAGAGTCCGTCACCTTCCTGACCTCTTCTGTTGACTTGATCAGGGCGGACTCGGTGCTGTGGCCTGGTCTAAACCCATGCTGTGAGATGTCTAGCCCCTGAGTGGTTCCTAGGTATGCACTCAGCTGGATGTTCATTAGCCTTTCTACAATCTTGGCCGGCATAGGAAGTCTGGAGATTGGCCGATAGTTATTGGGGTCCGAGATGTCCAGATTGGGCTTTTTTAATAGCGGCTTGAGGGACGCCCGCTTCCAGCCCACTGGAAAGTCCCCCCTCAAATAGCTGCTTAGCTAATCCTGCTAAAGCATTGGCTATGGGGGTTACTGCCAACTTTGCAACTGTTACTGGGCAAGGATCATAAGGTGAGCCAGATTTTATGCTCAACAAATGTCTTTTAATCTCGTCCCCTTCCACTGGGACGAAGGCCAGCAATTTGCTGTCCTGAGTGGCTGTCTTCGGGCTACTAGATCTAAATGCACGCAAGCTCTGTGCCACAGGAGCTTCCAAAGATGCATAAATCTTTTCCACCTTGCTTGAGAAAAATTGAGCTAAGTTCTCGCAAAGTTCCTGAGTTGGAGGCGTAACTCCTGGTTTAGGTGTGGCCAAGCTGGCTACTGTGTGAAAGAGTTCCTTGGACGAGTTTTGTGCCCCAAGGATACATTCTGTAAAATAGATTTCTTTAGATTGTCTAATTCTTTCTTTATATTTTCCCAGGCAAGCTCTGTATTTCTTCTTCTCGGCTTCACTATAGTTTTTCCGCCAGACTCGTTCTAGCTTTTTACACTCGCACTTTAGCTCCCTGAGTTCCTCTCTAAACCAGGGGGCTGATGGAACCGTGCGGGTTGGAAGCCAGCTTTTAGGTGGGGCCAGTATAGTACAGGCTTGATCGATCCAGTTGGCAAAAGTGGTGGTGGCTTCCTCTATTCCTGCCGGCAGAGGCAGCTTGGTGGATACCAGCAATTCCTCCAAGGCCGGCCCATCTATTTTAGCCCAGGCTCTACTGACCTTGACTTCCTTCTTAGTTCGTCTTGCCCTCTGTAATGCGCCGCCTTGAATTCTAAACCACACCACATTGTGGTCTGACCAGGCTACGGGCTCTGTCCCAATGAATTGCAAGTCAGGAAGACTCGTAAAAATCCCATCCAATGTATGTCCTGCTTTATGAGTAGTCCCTATGACCACCTGTGTTAGCCCCAGCCCTTCCATTAGGTCTTTTAATGCAACTGTGTCACGGTCTTGACTGGAATCCAGGTGGAAATTAAGATCCCCAAGGACCGTGTAGGCCTTTGTGCATAGTGCTTCCTCTAAAAAGTTACCTACTTCCCCTAGAAACCCAGCTTTAGTGCCCGATGGTCTATATACAAGACAACCCTTAAAGGATTGATGGTCCGATAGAGTTAAATTAAATGCTAAAGCCTCACAAAAATCGGACCTTTATGGATCTGGCTCAAAGTAACACAGAACACGTTTTTGTAATATTTGGGGTTTTGCCCCAGTTGGTATTCAAAAAGGGTGCTCTTGTCTGGCCAATAGAGGTATGCTCACCTATTTCTTTTTCTGTGGGCATGGGGACTCCTTGGAAGCTGGGTCTTCCAAACTTTCTTTGTTCGCAGTCCACAATGATTTCCCCTTTTGAAACTCGGAGATTGAAGCAGCCGGCCATTCTACCTCCTACCCAAGATAAGTCTGACTACCTCCTAAATCTACACACAATAGAGAGGGGATGCAATATGAGGGCATTGCTCAGATTCTCTCCAAGTGATAGAATATTACCCGAAGACTGTGGGTCCTGTTATCTGTTGCTGGGTACTATATAGATTTTTGGGATCCATGGTCAATCCAAACACCGTCTCCCTATCAGTTTTTCCCCTAGAAGAGACTTTCCTAGTCAGTTAGGTCTTAGAAATGGTCAATGAAGGTACCCGCACTGGGGGCGTGGCCACAGCGGCGATCGGAATGGCTGCCTTTCCGTGAAGCTCCTCCATGCGGGCTCCCGGCAGCGACGAGTGAGATGTAATCCGCTGCTCCTGTCCCCCACATCCTTGCAGATCCGCTTGCTGATGCCGCCCTGTCCATTTGGGTGACTCGGGACACCTTGGGAACGACCTGCGGAGGTGTGCACGGCGGAGCAGACTTGAGGCCTCCGGACCTCGGCGCCATCTTCTCTTCTGCGCCGGAGCGCTGGGTGAGTGCTGCGCGGTACTCGGCTGCCGTGCCTTTCGCGTGTGCCCTGCGGGTTCTCTCGCGCGTTGCCCGTCCTCCATAGGCTCCCGGGTGGGGTCGCCTGGTTCCTGGGACGCAACCGCGGCCTACTGGCCTAGGGGCGTGCTGGGACCGGGGCCTCGATTTGCGGGCCTGCGCTGGATATCGGGCGGTGGCGCTCGACTGGGGACGGCGGGGGTTTACGGCGGTGGGGGGGCGCTCCCCAGTGACTAACAGTGGCCCCGCCTCAGACACACCCGGCGGGACACTTAATTCTCTCCCTTCCTCCTGCACTGGGCGTCAGGAGAGGGTCGCTCCCCACCCTGCGGACCACAGCGAGTGGCACTCCATGAACAGATAAAAAAAAAACGTGGTGGTAATCACCTAGGATTTAATACTCATTGCATTTCGTTTGAATATTAGACACAACCACCCAGTGTAAGGATAAATATGTAAGTCGCAATCATTCAGGAATATACGTCCAAGACTAAAACACAGCATGCAGATGTGTCAATTTTTCAAATACAATTTTTGTTACAAGTTAAAGCAATACAAAAAAAGTAAACCCAAGAATTTGAGCATAAATTTATTACACTATTATGAGATAAAAAGAAATGTTTATACATATCATAGATACATCATATTTTACCAAAATTTTACACAATACATAAAAATATTACACAATAGATTAAAAATGTTCATGAGAACACAAGTTGACGCGGCGTTTCGGTTAAAAACCTTCTTCAGGACAGTTTCTATAAAGAAACACACAATTACTAAATTGTAGTCAAGTTTACACACAGTGTCTTTAAGCAAATTTCAATGTGTCTGTCACAAAAAGCTAAAACGTACTTCTTAGTCATCTGGCATATACCGTCTGCATTATGTTAATACTACATGTTGTTCGACACATGACTAGTATTCATCTTTGATTGAATGTTACAGTTCAACAGTTGTACAAGTCCTTTAGTTAACATTATGTGCGACAATTCAACTGGTGAAAACATTGCTAGTGCATGCCAGTATTTCCGATTACAATGAAATTACTATCGACATTGAAATCTCTATGACGAGTGTCCTATAGTGGTGGTTGTGCTAATAGTCATATGGGACTTAAACTAATATTCAAAATTGTTTAAAAATTATTCAAAAAAATGTTTGTACCACAAAGTGTTGGTACTAGTTACGATTGGCACTAGATATGGCCCAAAAATTGAAAGTTTCTTACCTCATATAGTATATATAAAAGTTTCTTACTCAGATATTTATTCTGAGATACGATTTGTGCAAGAACCTAGATGGGAGTATCCTATTTTTGGTCCACACTCTAGACAACAAATATCCCAATTGATCAATGAGGGTATATTTGTAAATGATATTGTCTGAAAAATCAAACGAGGGATGTATTATGAGTAAGAGTATATAAAAACACCATTCCTTCTCCTGCATTCATACTAAAGCATGTTCGGGTCTTAAGTTACCTTGCTATCCAATGTGTTAATTCCACACTGTGTCAGAGGGGCCACCGATATGTTCACAAAAGCTAGAAAAAATAAAAAGAAGCTATAGTCTCTCTATTCTTTGATGTTGGTAATCCACTTGACATCGTCCTACGTAACCTAAGGACTCACCAGGGAAAAGCTTGAATAATCGCTGTAGCCGCGTGCTGGATATGCTTCGTCAGCTAGTTTTAGTGCTTTCAATCTCTGGAGGGAAAAAATAATAAATCCATATTTTGTTTTGTTTTATTTAATTAAATGGTATTTGTGCTGATCTATATATACAGATTAACTATATCTCTAGTCTTGTTTATGTGGTCTTGTCTAACTATAACATTGTTGTGTGTTTAATATTAGAATTATTGAGCATTAAGTGTTTGTTCCCTCAACTATATTCAATGCAAATTACTGGTTATGATGAGAACGTATTATTCCATTATTTGCGTTTTAAGCCTTCTATATAGGGTGGTTAAGGACGTTCTATTGTATCGTTTTTTAGACGAACTGTGACGGTCTCTCTCGTATTAAGAGATCCTTAAGCACATAAAATTAATTAAACTAAACCTGCCAAAGATAAGGCTGTGTTTAATGCTTAATTATTCTATTATTATTGCCATCAGTCCCATTGTCTCAAAATCGGCTTTAGCCATATCACTCTGCACTCGATAATCATGCATTACTTTAATCAAAAAAACTCTGTCGAGGGTTCAGCTGTAATCTAGACTTATATAGACATGTTCAATTCGTTTTGGTATCAACATACGTCCAAGTAATTCAAGGACTACAACTCAACTTCCAGCAGGGTTCCATTTGATTTCTACATTTTTTATTAAATAGCTCTATACTCTAAGTTGTCTATACGTGTTGACCTATATTAAATTTAAAATAGGGTTCGACAACATGTTATACCTTGTGTGCTTACCTGGATTCGAAAAAACGGCCTCCCTGCTCCTCTGATCACAGCGTCTTGGGGTTCTGTTTTGTTAAATGAAAGACGCTGGCGACTGCTAGGCTGGTCCTTAAACACAAGCAACTTTGTTATTGGTTGCTGTATATGGCCGTGTTATTGGCCGTTCCGGGGTCACGTCATCGCGGTTTTTGATTTTTTAGTTAAAAATAATGATAAATCCTATCTATTTATCGTTATTCAGTCGCCAGCGTCTTTCATTTATCAAAACAGAACCCCAAGACGCTGTGATCAGAGGAGCAGAGGAGCAGGGAGGCCGTTTTTTTGAATCCAGGTAAGTCCTTGAAATACTAGGACGTATGTTGATACCAAAACGAATTGAACATGTCTATATAAGTCTAGATTACAGCTGAACACTCGACAGAGTTTTTTTGATTAAAGTAATGCATGATTATCGAGTGCAGAGTGATATGGCTAAAGCCGATTTTGAGACAATGGGACCGATGGCAATAATAATAGAATAATTAAGCATTAAACACAGCCTTATCTTTGGCAGGTTTAGTTTAATTAATTTTATGTGCTTAAGGATCTCTTAATACGAGAGAGACCGTGACAGTTCGTCTAAAAAACGATACAATAAAACGTCCTTAACGACCCTATAATAGAAGGCTTAAAACGCAAATAATGGAATAATACGTTCTCATCATAACCAGTAATTTTCTTTTTGCATCGAATACAGTTGAGGGAACAAACACTTAATGCTCAATAATTCTAATATTAAACAGACACAACAATGTTATAGTTAGACAAGACACATAAACAAGACTAGAGATATAGTTAATCTGTATATATAGATCAGCACAAATACCATTTAATTAAATAAAACAAAACAAAATATGGATTTATTATTTTTTCCCTCCAGAGATTGAAAGCACTAAAACTAGCTGACGAAGCATATCCAGCACGCGGCTACAGCGATTATTCAAGCTTTTCCCTGGTGAGTCCTTAGGTTACGTAGGATGATGTCAAGTGGATTACCAACATCAAAGAATAGAGAGACTATAGCTTCTTTTTATTTTTTCTAGCTTTTGTGAACATATCGGTGGCCCCTCTGACACAGTGTGGAATTAACACATTGGCTAGCAAGGTAACTTAAGACCCGAACATGCTTTAGTATGAATGCAGGAGAAGGAATGGTGTTTTTATATACTCTTACTCATAATACATTCCTCGTTTGATTTTTCAGACAATATCATTTACAAATATACCCTCATTGATCAAGTGGGATATTTGTTGTCTAGAGTGTGGACCAAAAATAGGATACTCCCATCTAGGTTCTTGCACAAATCGTATCTCAGAATAAATATCTGAGTAAGAAACTTTTATATATACTATATGAGGTAAGAAACTTTCAATTTTTGGGCCATATCTAGTGCCAATCGTAACTAGTACCAACACTTTGTGGTACAAACATTTTTTTGAATAATTTTTAAACAATTTTGAATATTAGTTTAAGTCCCATATGACTATTAGCACAACCACCACTATAGGACACTCGTCATAGAGATTTCAATGTCGATAGTAATTTCATTGTAATCGGAAATACTGGCATGCACTAGCAATGTTTTCACCAGTTGAATTGTCGCACATAATGTTAACTAAAGGACTTGTACAACTGTTGAACTGTAACATTCAATCAAAGATGAATACTAGTCATGTGTAGAACAACATGTAGTATTAACATAATGCAGACGGTATATGCCAGATGACTAAGAAGTACTTTTTAGCTTTTTGTGACAGTTAGACACATTGAAATTTGCTTAAAGACACTGTGTGTAAACTTGACTACAATTTAGTAATTGTGTGTTTCTTTATAGAAACTGTCCTGAAGAAGGTTTTTAACCGAAACGCCGCGCCGACTTGTGTTCTCATGAACATTTTTAATCTATTGTGTAATATTTTTATGTATTGTGTAAAATTTTGGTAAAATATGATGTATCTATCAAATGTATAAACCTTTCTTTTCATCTCATAATAGTGTAATAAATTTATGCTCAAATTCTTGGGTTTACTTTTTTTGTATTGCTTTAACTTGTCACAAAAATTGTATTTGAAAAATTGACACATCTGCATGCTGTGTTTTAGCCTTGGACGTATATTCCTGAATGATTGTGACTTACATATTTATCCTTACACTGGGTGGTTGTGTCTAATATTCAAACGAAACGCAATGAGTATTAATTCCTAGGTGATTACCACCACGGTTTTTTTGATCTCTTGACTCCAGGGACATTGTAACTTTCTTAAACTTCCTTCCCCTGGTCCCAGACCGTACAACAGGGGGCCTCCTATACTTTCTTTGTAACTCCATGAACAGAGCCTGGCCCACACAGTAATCTGGTCCTTGACCGCTGCGGCTACTGTACACCATGGTTCCTCACATGAGAGGCTGGACATACTAGTTCTCACCGAATGTCGTTCGGTGCCGCGCCCATCGCTGAGGCCTGTCTGATCGCGGGTCTGCCTGGTGCTTCATTTTGCCCTGCCACAATCCCCCCTCGCTGCTTGGCGCCACGTGCTATACCACTGCGACTGCACTACCCACACAATCTCGACGATGGAGAAGAGGGACCCAAACCAGAGGAAGCTAAGCTTTGATAAGACTCCCCTCCTCACTTCGGACCCTCCGCCTGGGTCGGCCTCTGGGGCTGCCAGCTCCACGGACGCGGGGGACGCCGCGTCCATGGTCGCCACCATGATGGGTGAAATGCGCGCTGGCTTTAAGGCACTAGACACCCGCTTTGATAGCCTCGAACAAAAACTTTCTGACATGGGCACCAGAGTGCAGGCGCATGATCGACGACTCGACTTGGCGGAGTCCAGGATATCGGATGTTGAGGATGGTGCCGCGAAAACGCTGAAATGACTGGAGCGGGTCGAGAAAATTCTTAAAGATGTGGCCATAAAAAATGAGGACTTGGAAGCGCACAGCCGGCGCAACAACATTCGGATCCTTGGTGTGGCATAGACAACTGCCACGGGCCGTTTTGACACTTTCGTTGAACACCTCCTCATTGAACTATTCGGAAAAGACACCTTCACTGCTGGCTTTGTTGTCGAACGAGCACACAGGCCACTGGGGCCTAAACCGCGCCCTGGGCAGCCACCTCGGCCTATAATAGCCAGGATCATGAACATCCGCGACCGAGACGCCGCGCTTCGCGCTGCGCGAGAGGCTGGAGAGGTGCAATGGCAGGGCAGCAAGTTATCCTTCTTCCCAGATTTTACGCTAATGGTGCAAAAGGCGCGTCGCAAATATGCTGGAGTTAAGTCCACCCTCCGTAACCTTGGCTTAAAGTACGGTATGCTTTATCCGGCGAGACTGAAGGTTGAGGTGAACGGCAGATTCCGCACTTTTGACTCTCCAGCGGACGCGCAGGACTTTTGTCATGGCTATAAGAAACAAGGCTCACCATCTGCTTCAGGTTCCACGCCACGATCTCCGCCCCACAATGACACACAGTCCAGCGCTGATCTTTTTGCTGAAACCGGCCAGGGCTGAATGTCCAGTGTTACCTATTCTTTGGGCCCTACTCGTTATGTTGCTTATGGATGTGGTCTTTCCAGCGTTTGTTGAATGGCCATTAATTCGGTGGTCGCTTTGCTGGGACGCCCGCATGACGTGGCGTTGCTACCCCCTATGGCGAATGCCTGTTTGTCTATCTTCTTTTGGGGTTTATCATTTTTCTTTTTGCAGCGACACGGTTTCATAATGTGGTTATCACTCTTTGTACTTTGCAATGTTGTTCAGCGCTTGTTTGGTGACTGCCTCTCCGGGGATGTTGGGAGGCTGGGTGGTGGGTGGGGGTTGGGACGTGTATTGTTTATGTGGTCATTTATGTCTGAGTGATTGCGAGATTCATGGGAGTGGTTTGTCGGACGCATGCCTGTTGTTGATTATCCTTGGTGTGGCGCTATGGCCAAGATAGGTCTACAGTCTGGCCCATCCAGACTCACTTTGATGTCTTGGAATGTTCGTGGCTTGAACACCACGCGGAAACGGAAACAGGTCCTGAACTATGCAGAGCGTCATAGGGTGGATGTCATCTTCCTACAAGAAACTCACCTGGTGCAGGCGGACACAATCTCATTGGCTAGGGGTTGGGGTACTCACAGAGTATTTTCGAGATATAGCAGATACGCAAGAGGTGTTGCGATTCTTGTGCACAAGCGTGTTCCCTTTGTGTTGACTGGTAGTAAGACTGATGGGGAGGGCAGATATGTGCTGATCACTGGAGTGTTGTTTGGGTACAGAATCGCACTGGTGGGAGTATACGGCCCCAATGTCGACTCCCTGGCTTTTTTTCAAGACCTGCAGCTTACGCTGCTTCACTCTGACATCGATTTGTTAGCGATGGGAGGCGACTTTAATTTATTAATGAATCTAGGTAGAGACAGCACTTCTCCCTCTCCGGACTGCAAACCGCTTTCCCGCTTGGTGATGGCGGAAATTTGCTCCCATTTTTCCTTAATAGATGTTGAGGCTAGCCTGCACCCACACGCCCCTGATTACACTCATCACTCAGGCTTCCATAACACCAGCACCAGAATTGACTATTGGCTCCTCTCCCCAGGCATTGCAGGATGGGTAGATGGCCTTTCCACTCTCCCGCGCACGCTATCAGACCACTCTCCTGTAGTGTTGACGTTGGCGATCCCGAGGTTGGGTGGATACGAGCGACAGTGGCGTTTCCCTAGTAAGGCCCTACTGGACCCGGTCTTTAAAGAGGAGGTCCGCACTGCCATCGACGACTATTTTGATATTAACACCGGCTCTGTGGCTTCCTGGGCCACGTTATGGGAGGGTTTCAAGGCCACCATCCGCGGGGTTTGTATTGCCAAGCATGTGGGGGCCCTGCGTGAGATTCGCACCCCCTTGACCCGCATAGAAGCGGATATCTCTACGGTGGAGAGGGAGATACTTGGGGATCCCTCGACTGCCCGAGAAGCCAAACGCCTTGAGTTACTCCTAGAATTTCGGGACGCTGCAGACAGAGAGCTGCGGTTCTTGGGCAAACACTACACGGCGCGTCAGTATGGAGAGGGTGACAGGCCGGGCAAGATACTGGCGCAGATGCTCCGTCCACCACACCAGGCAGCTTACATCACTGACATAGTCGACTCACAGGGCACACAGCATTACTCCACTCCAGATATATGTAACACCTTTTTGTCATACTACAGAACTCTTTACACTTCCACACTATCAGGGGAACGCTGCGATCCCGGGTCTTATCTAAATGAGATTGCCATGGTATACCTAGAGAAAAACATGCAGGAGTTTCTGGCCGAACCCATAACGCCGGATTTTATAATTGAGGCCATTGATTCGTTGAAGAGTTCCTCAGCGCCGGGTCCTTATGGGTTCTCGGCAGACTTTTATAAAGAGTACAAGGAAGAACTTGTGCCATGGCTTGTCGAGGTTTACGCAGAGGCGCTGGAGTCGGGCGTTCTCCTGCCCACCCTCCGTGAAGCGGTCATTGTTTTGCTGCCTAAACCAGGTCGCGACCCCTCATTATGTAGCTCTCACAGGCCCTTGTCCCTCTTGAACCTAGATTACAAACTTTTGGCCAAGGTTCTCGCAATCCGCTTGGCGCTGCTCGTGGAGACCATCGTCTCGCCGGCTCAGTCCGGCTTTGTCCCACATAGGTCTACATCTCTAAATCTTCGTACACTGTTCTCTGTTCTGCACAGAATTGACCCCGCCACGCCGGCGGCAGCGGTGTTTCTGGACGCGGAGAAAGCGTTCGACACCCTGGAGTGGCCTTTCTTTTTATCGATCATGAGGAGAATGGGCATGCCCGCAATGTTTGTGGCTACAGTGGAGTTACTGTACTCGGCGCCCACTGCCCGGATACGTTTAAATGCCACCATTACTGAAAGCTTTACACTTTCTAGAGGAACCCGGCAGGGTTGCCCCTTATCCCCGCTCCTGTTCATCCTTGCGATGGACTCCTTGGTGCGTCATTTTCAGGAGAAGCACCTCCACAAGGGGCTTCAATTCCGCACCGGACCACTCCTCGTCTCTTTATACGCAGACAACATGGTCTTGTATGTTCGAGCTCCTCGTACCAACTTGGAGCCATTGCTATCGGAGATAGCACGCTTTGGCGAATATTCAGGCCTCAGAATAAATTGGCATAAATTGGTCATTTTTCCGCTAACCCCCTCCACCACGCAGTGGACTTGTTCTTTTCCTCTAGAATGGTGCGCAGACTCCGTAAAATATCTGGGAATCCACGTTCACCTTGACACGGTGTCCATTATCCGTTTGAACTACGGACATGCCCTAGATTTTTTGGAGGATCATACGGAGCGTTGGATCCGTCTCCCCTTGTCCATGGCTGGCCGGATTGCTATCATCAAAATGATTGTCCTCCCTCGGTTTTTGTATTTATTCAATAACATCCCGGTCCCTCTCACCAAGATCTTTTTTTCGCAACTACGTTCCTCATTATTGCGCTTGGTGTGGGGCGGCAAAACCCCCCGGGTGGCCTGGCGCACATTGACGCTGCCCTACGAGAGAGGGGGATTTGGAGTACCGGATTTTTTTCTTTATTACTTAGTGGCGCAGTGCTCGTATGCGCATCCCTGGTTTCACCCAGGTGCCAGAATTCCTTATCTGAGACCTGAGGCCGATATGGCGCTCCCGGTGCCCCTTACCTCCATCCTCCCCAGAGGGCTCCCCGGGACCCACAGGACATACAGCCAATGTCCACTACATGCTGGGCTTGGGATAAATTACGAAGACTACTTCGCATTGAAAAGTTGTACTCTTCTACATTGCCGCTGCCTAACCCTCATTGGCTCCCCATCATCGGTGAGTCGGTGGTTCAACGCACATTATCCAAATACCAGCTGCGCACAATCGGGGAACTTTTCCCGGACGGCCATGCTTTCTCCCTGGCGGAGGATCACCGATTCACTGACCGCACATTTATGGACGCTTTCACTCTGACTAGACTCCGTCCCATGCTCCGCGCTGAATTCCCCACATTCCCGCTTCCTCCTGATGACGCCCCCGCACTCACATTTATAGTACAGAACCAGACTGGTATGCACGTTGTCTCGAAACTCTACAAAATATGCTTGGCCTCACTTCCTTACTCGGACACAGCGGTGCGCGCCGCGCGCCGCATGGGAGGGTGACCTGGGCATTCAGATTACAGACGACGAATGGGAGGCGTGCTGTGCTACCACTAGGGACGTGTCCATGAACAGCAGGCACAAACTTATACATTTTAAGTTCCTAAGGAGGATGTATCACACCCCTGCACTTGCTCATAAAATCGACACTAGTAGGCCGCACTGCTGCCCTAAATGCGGCGCCCCAAAGGCTGACTTTGCCCATTTGTCCTGGACATGCCCGCGGTTGATTGCATATTGGCTAGAGGTGCACCGGGTTCTGGGGGACATATTGGGCATGAAGTTGCAATCCACCCCCAAAATTGCGTTACTCGGCTACGTTGCAAATTTCCCGCGCTCTCTCCATAGACTGGCGTCCATCAGCTTTCTTTTGGCCAAGAGGGAGATATCGCTGCTCTGGTGCGCACGACGCGCTCCAACCGTCCGCACGTGGCTCAGGAGTGTGGCCTACTGCAATGTTAACAGTGTAGAATATTCAGAACAGATTCCGACTGCTTCCCGCCCAACAGACATTTGGGGGCCATATCGGAAGTATGTTGCGAAGCTCACCCAGGAGACACAATCCCAATCAATTAATTCCATTGTACCGGCAGGGGTGGGCTAGGGTGGGCTCAGTATAAGTTGCGTGATCGACTTTACCTTTCTGTCAGTGTAGGTCACGCGAACCCTACGCAACGAACTGTAGCAGTTTGGTGTATTGGATGCTAGCGTGGGGGTCCTATGGGCTGCCTTATGCGGTACCCTGCCGCTGATGAGCTTCACTCCTACTCCAATGGTGCTCTATGCACACTGGCCTGTAGCAAGATGTATGGTTATTTGCAATTCTTGATACGCCATACTGAGCTTGAAACTGGTACTGTGCTGATTGCTCTGCTCTATTGTTCTCGCAAACTCATTGATATGATTTATTTTTTGTGTATGGTCTTTTTTTTTTCTGTTGCTGTCCGATTATTGTCATTATGGTTTCAACGCAACAAAAACAACAAAATGTACGACTGTTAAACGTCATTTGAGGAGTCCGCAATCCCGCAGTGCACATGTTTGATTACTGGATACTGTTCCATTTATTGTTTCTTGGCCAATCTATTGATTCATATGTATGTAACTGTGGATTGCATCTTCGTGCATTAAAAAGATTAATTTAAAAAAATGAAGGTACCCGCACTCCTGCCTCCTTGAAGGACGACTTGGTTAGGTCCCTCTTATTTGGGAGGGAAAAGGATAAAGGCTGCAGCTGTAAATCTTTGCACACTCAACCACTGTTTTATCAACACTTCAAAATGGAGATTTACGGCATCTCCACGGTGGGGTACATGTGGACGAGAGATGGGATGGTCTCTTTTGAGTATCTACAACAACAATATAACCTGGGGCCCAATGAGATCTACCGTTATATCCAAATAAGACATGCATTGATGACAGCGATAGACACGGGTACAAAGGTCCCAGAATCTTCCCCGCTGGAAGACCGCCTCCTCACAGACTACATGCAAACTAGGGCCACTTCCCTCACATACCGGAAACTACTGAACAACCTACCAGACCCCTTGCAGAAACTGAGTGAAAAATGGGAGAGTGAGATAGCGGAGATGGACGAGGCGGACTGGAACGCTGCGATGGCATCCCCTAGGGAAGCTGGTATCTCAGCGCGATTTCGACTGGTGCAGTTTAAGATATTGCACAGGATTTACTACACGAGGACCACCTTGCATAAAATCCACAGGGCAGAACATCCATTTTGTCTCAGGGGCTGTGGAGAGGAGGGTACGCTGCTGCACACACTTTGGGAGTGCCCGATAATAGCTGAATACTGGCGACAGATACTGCGTACTATTTCACAAACTCTGAATGTCTCCATTGCACCAGATCCGCAAGTATGCCTGCTGAATGTATGGGGGCTGAATGACCTGACGCACCAGGGACAGCAATGGGCCACTATAGGCATTATGGTGGCCAAAAGGGATATAGCGCAGAAATGGGGGGCGGCAGATGCGCCGACCCGGACGCAATGGTGTAGAAATATGGATATGCTACTGGTGATTGAGCGTGCAGTATACAAACACAGGGCCAATCCTCGGAAATGGAATGGAGTCTGGCTGCCATGGAATCGGTATTGGGGGGATCTATGTGAGCCGCTGCCTTAGGAGGACGTAGATAGCTCAGAAGATGAAGAAGATGTGGATTAGATGACTAACTTGAGGGATAGCGGCACTGGTGGGGTGGTAGCACGAGGGTGGGTGTAGAGCTCAGCTGATCATACGAAGACCTGAAAATTGTGAGACGCAAAAGAAGTACTGAAATTGACTTGCCGTTGTAGAGTCTAGAATTAGGAGTGCTGAAATGTATGTTGCATATTGGATCTATCGAGTCATAAGTTGCGTTATGATTATAACAACAACAAAAAAAGTAAGAAGGACTTGGATTTTACATAAGTTTTACCCTGTTGTCTGCTGTTGGATTGTTAAATTGATATCGAATCATAAGTGGGAGGCTAGATGGCAATGTATTTTCTCTACCAGTATTGAACAATTGGCAGCCGGCCTCCGGGTTGTAGGCAAATGCTGTGTAAAATTAGCAGATGTAAATAAAGTCTTACGGAAAAAAAAAAAAAGAAAAAAAAAATGGAGATTTACACCTTGTGGGACTTTTCTTCTAGATGAATAAATACTCAGACTCCACCTGAAGTATGTCTACTTTTCTATTTCTATCAGTATTATTAATACTCTACCTTGCCTACATTAACTGTGGAGGAGCCTAATGTTGCATTTTCGCTGCCTACCTTTTAGCTATCTTCCGCTCCTTAGTGGTGAATTTGTGTTCTCCCATTAGGAGCAGCTTACCTTCACTCACAGGGCACCCACACTATTATAACGCAACAGTGCCCCAGAACCTTTTTCCAACATCTGGACTTAGCTGGCTCGCTTCTCTATGAACTGGGGTTCCTGAGCAACTTCAGGATGTCCTCCTCTACCCCATCTCAACAGGTAGGCTGCTTACTATTCCCCATTAATACCAGTTTGTGTTCACTCATGTTTCCTGGCCGTAAACTGGTGGATGCTCAAATCCTCTCTTTCGGCCCACTCTCTCCCTCCGAGAGCTCTGGTGTACTTCAACGGTTTCTTATCTGCCTCTATCCAAACAATCGTACTCACTCTTTTACACTTTCAGGCTCTTCAGTACTGGAAATCCACTTATCTCCATAATGAATTCACCTATACAGAACCCATTGCATTGGATGACACATCTCGCTATGAACCTTTCTGGGGGTTACCAGACAAAGAAATCTGAAATGGCAAAACCATCTTGGAGTCTTTCATGAACATTATAATCGAATTGGATGCCAATATCTTCAGCTAAGGAGCTAACTTTTGGAGTGTGCCCACCAAGGTAAAGTGGTCTTAGGCTGAGAAATGTCTCTGCATCAACATACAGTAGTGTCTTGCCAACAGTTTTGCTGTCAACAGCCTAGCCAAGCAGAAGTTGTGTGGTTGTATTCAGCCCTCCCCCCCAGATATGCACCCTCACTGCAGAAAGTTATGTCAACAAGCTCAGAGTTGCAAGTTCAAAATCAATATCAGACTACTACAAAAATCTTTGGGAGAACTCACTTTGCAGCAACTTAGCAGTTATGGAAGAATATCTTCTTGTCCTGTCCAACCTCATCGAAGATTGATACTCCAGACAACTTAGTGGCTCGAATGACTGGAGGTGGATTCACATATTCTTGCCCCCTCTGAGGCCTCTGAGACCTGTCCTTTTTTTGCATCCCATCTATAGGTCAGCTTTCTTGCTTTGTGTGATGGCGCTGGATCAGGAATCCTGGGCAACGGATGCCTTCCCCTAAGGACTGATTTCATTTGTGTCTTATTTCTTTCTGTCATTTACCATCTTAACATGTAACCTGCCTTTTGTGAGATATTTGCTCTGGAATCTCACACTGATAATCCTCAACTAGCCTCCCCAAACCTAGTTTCCTCATCTTTTTGAGCTGGCCATGACCTTTCCTCTACAGTATACAAAAAAGTGATGAATGGGATGTTTGGAATAATTTCAGCCACTGATGAATTTGCATCCAAGTCCATAGTTATTCTGCACACCATATGCTTCATATTTCAGTGTGATGGCCCTTTCTCTGCATCTTAAACTCTTCAAACCCCTCCTTCAGGACCCTGTGGTCACCGCTTCATCCTAGTACTTTGGGGTCTCCTCGCATGGGTAAACACTAGAGACCTTGTGGCGGGGAACAGCCATTACAACGCGGGTTTTACCACGCATTGCTTTTACATTGCATGCGTTACAACGCATGCGATGTTACGTGTGGTAAAACCACGCATACCATTACATCGCATGCGCTGTTAAAACGCATGCGATGTAATGGCGGTGGGGGCAGCTATCCATGTTGTTGTGAGGAAACGTAGGCTGTTTCTTCACAACGACGTGAACCAAGAAGGAAGGAGGAAGCAAGATCCGACGGCAACGCTGGAGAGGAGAGAGGTAAGGGGGTTTGCGCATGGGGTGGGGGTTACTTTTGTAGTGTTTAGGGTACTGTAAAAGTAGTGTGGTAATGTTTGTGATGTGTGTGCTTTTTTTTTTTAACGTTTTAGTGCGTGTTGTAGTGTTGCCGTGTTTGTTTAGTGTAGTGTACTAGGGAGGGTAGTGTAGTAGTGTTTATGTAGTGTAGTGATTTAGGTTTTAGGGTAGTGTAGTGTTGGTTTAGTGTAGTGCATTAGGTTTTAGGGTAGTGTAGTAGTGTTTATGTAGTGTAGTGATTTAGGTTTTAGGGTAGTGTAGTGTAGTGTTTGTTTAGTGTAGTGTATTAGGGTTTAGGGTAGTGTAGTAGTGTTTATGTAGTGTAGAGATTTAGTTTTAGGGTAGTGTAGTGTAGTAGTGTTTGTTTAGTGTAGTCTATTAGGGTTTAGGGTAGTGTAGTAGTGTTTATTTAGTGTAGGGATTTAGGTTTTAGGGTAGTGTAGTGTTTGAGTACTGTATTAGGGTTTAGGGTAGTGTAGTAGTGTTTATGTAGTGTAGTGATTTAGGTTTTAGGGTAGTGTAGTAAAAGTATGCGATGTAATGGTATGGGATGTCATTGACATTGCGTAGTAATATCCGCGTTGTAATGGCACGTGTGGTATTAGTATGTGAGGTGTTGTCATACATCCCTTGTGGCAGCCAGACCTCAGGTGATCCTGTGACTGCCAGACCTCTTGGTAATCACTGTGGGTTTGATCCTTGAGTCCAGGGTTCCTGGAATTCAGTGCATGTATCTACTTGGTCAGCCTGGCTTCGCAGGTGCTTAGGTGGTGTCTGGATCCCATTTCTTCCTCTCCTAACTTTTTAGTCAACTTTCCTTCTGATATCTTTGCTAGAGGTCCACCAGCAGGACCACCAAAAGGTAATGCTCAGTGATTACTGCACCTTAATCCTCTGTAACTGTATAGCAAAAGAAGGATTCACTTATGTGCCAGATGAAGAAGGGCTCCCACCTCAATAGACCCCCCACTTGCTACCCTGCAATATGGGATGCATTTCTAGTGCTACATTTCTTGTTCGAGAAGGTCAACAATTCTACATTTTTCCTTTAAGACTTCTCCATTACACTTGCTTTCCTTCTCTGCCTCACATCTTGGCGAATGACCTATAAGACAGCAATCCTGTTTCTGTGCTATTTTCTACCCTGTTGGGCCATTTTATACATCTCAGCATGGACCACAACGGGTTCCTGTTCCATTTTTGGCAGTATTTATTTTCCTCTCCTTCCCTGTGCATTGTCTTCTGATTGCAAGAGTACATCTCCAGGACTTCGCGACTTAGTTCCCTTCTTCCACTTAGCTCCTCATCTCTTTTTGGAGGACTTAAATCTTTCTTCTGTCTTGCCCTGGCCTATTGGGTCAGGTAGACTGTGGCCTCCATAGGAATCAATATCCCCTCCCTTGGTGATCACTTTACTCGGGGAGCTGTGGCACCCAAAGTTTTCTTTGCTGGTTCAAGTTTATAGGATTTTCCCCAGACTGCATATTGGTCTTGTGCAACTACCTTCAAAACATTTTATTAGCTGAAGCTAGTGGAACATATGGCTAACTGAAATCCTTGTTGTGCTTTAAACTTGCATGTTGGACCTACTTATTGTCTTGCCATAAAATGGGGATTTTCTTAGCTTTAGTGTAGAATAATTCTAAGATTTTATTAAATACAACGAGGTATGTATAATATCCGTTCCATACTTTGAAGTGAGAATGGTAGCAGAGTTGTTTACCTTCCCTATAATGCTTGAAATGTAACTTGCTTTCTTATTATTTGCATGTCTTTTCTCTGGATGCCTTTATGACCCTGACCAACTACATCAAGAGAAAGTCACTAGCTTTGAGTTCTTTTGACTCTTATTTGCAGTAACAGAAGAGGATATTTGGTGTGGCTGCCTCTTATGAACACTTGCAGTGATGTAACTTATTCCTTTATCATGTCTCTATTTCTGCTGCTGAGATCAGTACTAAATGTGTAGACATATTATACTCACCTCATGGTCTTATAGAATCTTACATTCACTCTGCACTAACGCTAGGAAAATCCCCTTTATCAAATGGTTGGTCCCTGTAATGGCACAGATGAGCTAAACGAAGATAGACTGGATTGCGGCCCAAAGTTATTACCAATTGGGGAGGTTAAATGTGGTGTTCCATTCCGTCACTTATGTGGATGTCTAAATACATCTCCCTCATGAGCATGCCTTGACATGGGTCCAGAGATGGCCATAGGACTCAGGCTGCAAAGTGCTGATGATGGCCAAGAAGACGGAAACCAGATTTAGTTTGCCTTTGTTGTTGTTTTGTGGGAACACAGCCTTGCAGTTCAGTCTGAACAATTTATTATGGGGATAGCCAAGGATCATTTTAATGTTCTTGGTCAATGCAAATACAAGCTGAAAAGTGATGGACTGGAACTCATCCACAGTAATGATCAGTGGTGGAGTATAATTCAAGCATTCCACACATTACTTTGTGCACCAAGTAACTTCTCCATAGGTAGGTGGGGCATCTTCAGACATGGCTCCTAAGCACACTGTGGCAAGGGACTTAAGCTGCACTCCACATGGTCGAAACCGATCTGGGATTACTTGTGTTGTCATGCAGGAGGGAATTGGCTTTTGGACAGTCCCTTATGGAGCAAGGCCAAGACTGATTTGGTTGTGGTTGGTCTCTTTCTACAATGGAACAGGTAAGCTAAAAACGGTGGAATGGAATGCTGCCAGAATTATTATCAGAGGCTGAGATTCATTGAAGCAGTACACCCATTACCTTTTGTATTGCCTCAGGGAAATTTCATTATGGCATGCAGGAGACATGTTTCACTACCTCTAATACAAAGAGCTACAAACCATCAGGTAGATCCACCCACGCCTCCGTTTGTACCGTTTTAAAGCCCAAGAATCACTTTGAACATGATCAACTTGGAGCACTACAATAGATCCTAGCGAGAATTCTACTGTATTCCGTCATGTGTAATAATCAGCTATACAACTCTCATATTAACCTCCTCAGATAGTACAGACCTCACACTACCAGCTATGTAAAACAAGAAGGGAGTGGCCCCACTCACCCATAGACAGGGTACCAAATACAATCTATGGAAAAGGAAGAATTTCTCTTAGGTAACAATTCGCGAATGTCAAACTACACTCCATGCAACCATACAAAAACTCTGAAAACATTCAACTATACTACATATGTTTAGAATTTAGGACCAATAAATCAATTATAAACACACAGAAAAAAACTAATTTGAATATCACAAAGAGTCATTTATAAAAATCACAGTTCATAAAGTTAAAAACCAAATTTGAACCAATAAAAAATATATACGTATATTAACACAATCCCACTACCAGCTCAGCTAGTCGAGAGCCAAAAAAGGGCACTCTTCAAACACCACATCCTGAACTTTTCTTCTTTATCACCATTGAGCACCTACCAAAGTCCTGCCACTATAAAGTTTTCTGTGAGACGAAGAGCCAACACAAAAGTAGGTACGAATTCAGCAGACTTATTGTGAGCAGTGTCTGATTTTACAATGTGACCTTTGTACTAATCAATCATGTCACAAAATCTATTTGTGACTCCCTGAGATTGTCTAGAAACTCAGGAATATGTTTGTATTGTCAAACTGGAAACATTTTATTTTTAAGCATCCAGTGCACCAAGGCACTCATAACCAGCAGACTTGACTACGGCATCACCCTTTATGCCGGTATCAACAAATCCCTACTCCTCAAACTCCAGACCATCCAGAACGCCGCAGCCGGACTTGTCCTCGGCACCCCACGGCAAGACCACATCACCCAGCACCTACGAGACCTCCACTGACTCCCTGTTGAAAAGAGAGATACTTTGAAGCTGCTCACTCATGCCTACAAATCCCTCCACACCACTGGACCCCAATACCTAAACAAAAGAATCTCCTTCTATGCACCCAAGAGAAACCTCCGCTCCGCCAACCTTGCCCTGGCCAAAATCCCACGCATCTGCAGAGCCAGAACAGGACGAAGAGCCTTCTCGTACATTGCAGCCAAGACCTGGAATGAACTCCCCCTCAGCATCAGACGAATCCCCACACTGCAAGCATTCAGGAAGAGCCTTAAGACCTGGATCTTCAGATGAGACAGAGCTGCTCAAATTCCCCCTTTTCCCCCAGCGCCTTGAGACCCTCATGGGTGAGTAGTGTGCTTCACAAATCCCTGATTAATTGATTGAGTTTCTTAAGTTTTCTGTGGAGAACACGGGGGAAAGGGAAACAGGCAGTTATCATGTGGACCACAGCCTGCTTCGCCTGATGTTGCCTGACACAATGTTGTGAATCTTTTATCACCTCATTTGAAGTGTCAGTAACGGATCAATGGTTTGGTACTGCATTTATGTCTGCAACCAGTTATACAATCCAACACACCTCGGAATTAGGAGGGGAACCTTCCTTCACAGCCTCTCCTAATTGTTATTGAAAATGGATCGCAAAATCTGTTTTGTGAGTGGGAAAGACTTTGCTAACTTGCAAAATCGAATCAGTACATTGCACGTAAACATTTTGAGCTTGAAAACCTTGCGATTTGTAGCTTCCTGTGCTGTTGTCTGGGTAAATCCGGGAGATGTCTGCGAGAGAGAAGGAGGAGGATCCTTCTCACACCTACTGTCTGTTCGGCTGGTGGAAGGCCATGCATTTGTTGATGTATGTTGCTCCTTTGTTGTTCATGGCTTTGTATGCGTGGATCAACATCTTGACCTAGCATCTCTTCTGGATCGGGAGCTAGTGTAGCGTTTTGAGGTGGGGTGTGATGTGGGTCAGTCTGGGAAGGTCGATGAGTCTGGCTGCTGAGTGTTGTGTTGTCTGTAGTCTCTTCAGGTAGTGTGCAGAGATTCCTATGTAGAGTGTGTTCCCGTAGTCCAGCCTGCTGGTGACGAGGGCCTGCGTGGCGATCATTCTAGTGTTGACTGGAAGACACCTGAAGATCTTGCGAAGCATGCATAACGTCTGGAAGCAGGCAGAAGAGACTATGTTTACCAGTTTCTTCATAGATAGCTTGCTGTCCAAGATGATGCAGAGGTTCGTGCTTAGTCTGTCAGGGCAGAGTTCAGCAGGCCACAATGCATTGTTCCAAGGAGAAGTGTTGTTCCCTGAGATGAAAGCTTCCATCTTGTCCGCGCTGACCTTAAGACAGTTGTCCTTCATGCAGTCAGCGAGGTTCATCAGAAATCTGTGGAAGTGGGCTCTGGTGGGGTCTTCTTACAGCGAGAGAATGAGCAATCTGACGGTGTTGGCCTGGGGGTCAAGTAAGTGTTGAAGAGGGTATGGCTGAGGGACGATCCTTGGGGATGCCACAGATTACTTTTTTGGGTTACGAGGTGAATGGTGGGAGACTAATTCTTTGGGTTCTTCGAGTGCGGTATGAGGTGATTAATTTAAGGGCTTCTGCTTGGATTCCGATGTGGTGGAGTCTCCCGATAGGGATGTGATGGCAGACGGTACCAAAGGTGGCAGACAAGTCCAGGAGAATGAGGGCTGCCATTTATCCACAGTCCGGCAGGCCCTGATGTCATCAGTGTCTGCAATCAGGGCTTTCTTGGTGCAGCGTTTGGATCAGAATCTGGAATGAGGGGGTCCAGGAGGTTGTTGGGTTCTAGGTGTTCGGTGAGTTGCTGGTTGATTGTTGAGAACCTTCGCTGGAAAGGGGAGCAGGGAGATGAGACCGTAGTTCTTTGGTTCTGCTGGGTCGGCAGATAGTTTCTTCAGGAAGGGCCACACTTCAGCGTCTTTCCAGTCCTCCAGGAATGTGATGGAGGTGTAAAGGTCTTTTTTGAGATCATTGCCAATTGTCTTGCTTGCGAGTTAAAGGCATGGTGGGGACAGGGATCTTAGGTGCTCCAGAGTGCACAGAGTTCATGATGGAGATTGTGGCTTGAGTTGTGAGAGGGTTGCAATGGGTGAATAGGTGTTCGGGGTTTGTGTTTGTGGGTGTGAGCAGGCTGATGCTGTTGGCGGCGGTGGATTAGGGTTTTAAGTTTTCATACATGAGTGAGATCTTGTAGTGAGAGAAGTCTGCCAGAGTGCCACACAGTTCTTGGGAGGGGATGATGTTGTTGCCAGTGGCTGTGGGGTAGGAGAACTTCTTCACAATGGTGACCAGCTTCTTTCTATGGTTTGTGAGCAGTCTGCTAGGTCATTCTTCCTTGTTTCTTTCAGGAGACAGTGTTACTGGTTGAGTGCTGTCTTGAAGGTGATGTGGTCGCCTGCCTCTTTGCTGGTGTGCTACTTCCTTTGTAGCTGCCGCAGTAGCCGTTCTCAGAGTAGAGAAAGAGTAAGAGTCCAGCATATACTATTCCAGGCAGGAGAATATATTAGGTTAAACAGCTGCAGAAAAAGGGCAAAAAATCAAGGACAAAAGGCACTGAGGGCGCAATGTTGTCCTGGGTCCGAAAAACGGCCAGGGCATCAAAATAAAAGTGGCCCCTATTAGTAAATTAGAAAACTAAAGAAATGGCCCGTGTTTTCAAATTTGGTCAGTTTTGAACTTGTAAAGACACAATGTTTAAGTGGTTTGAAAGATATGGAAGATTGCATGGATTTAAGCTTGCTGTAGGCAATGTTTGTTTTAATATCAGGGAAATTAACAGTAAAACAAGCATTTACAATGCAATGGTTTTGCCTTTGTTAAAGTTAGAGCTATTGGCATTGCTCTTGACACTCTGAAGCTCCACTCTGAAGCTCCACTCTGAAGCTCCACTCTGAAGCTCCACTCTGAAGCTCCACTCTGCACTCTGAAGCTCCACTCTGCACTCTGAAGCTGCACTCTGAAGCTCCACTCTGCACTCTGAAGCTGCACTCTGAAGCTCCACTCTGAAGCTCCACTCTGAAGCTCCACTCTGAAGCTCCACTCTGAAGCTCCACTCTGCACTCTGAATCTGCACTCTGAAGCTCCACTCTGCACTCTGAAGCTCCACTCTGCACTCTGAAGCTCCACTCTGAATCTGCACTCTGAAGCTCCACTCTGCACTCTGAAGCTCCACTCTGAATCTGCACTCTGAAGCTCCACTCTGCACTCTGAAGCTCCACTCTGAATCTGCACTCTGAAGCTCCACTCTGAAGCTCCACTCTGAAGCTCCACTCTGAAGCTCCACTCTGAAGCTCCACTCTGAAGCTCCACTCTGCACTCTGAAGCTCCACTCTGAAGCTCCACTCTGCACTCTGAAGCTCCACTCTGAATCTGCACTCTGAAGCTCCACTCTGCACTCTGAAGCTCCACTCTGAATCTGCACTCTGAAGCTCCACTCTGCACTCTGAAGCTCCACTCTGAATCTGCACTCTGAAGCTCCACTCTGCACTCTGAAGCTCCACTCTGAATCTGCACTCTGATGCTCCACTCTGAATCTGCACTCTGAAGCTCCACTCTGCACTCTGAATCTGCACTCTGCAGCTCCACTCTGAATCTGCAGCTCCACTCTGCACTCTGAAGCTGCACTCTGAAGCTCCACTCTGAATCTGCACTCTGAAGCTCCACTCTGAATCTGCACTCTGAAGCTCCACTCTGAATCTGCACTCTGAAGCTCCACTCTGCACTCTGAAGCTCCACTCTGAATCTGCACTCTGAAGCTCCACTCTGCACTCTGAAGCTGCACTCTGAAGCTGCACTCTGAAGCTGCACTCTGAAGCTTCACTCTGAAGCTCCACTCTGAAGCTCCACTCTGAAGCTCCACTCTGAAGCTCCACTCTGAAGCTCCACTCTGCACTCTGAAGCTCCACTCTGCACTCTGAAGCTCCACTCTGCACTCTGAAGCTCCACTCTGCACTCTGAAGCTCCACTCTGAAGCGCCACTCTGAAGCTCCACTCTGAAGCGCCACTCTGAAGCTCCACTCTGAAGCGCCACTCTGAAGCTCCACTCTGAAGCGCCACTCTGAAGCTCCACTCTGAAGCTCCACTCTGAAGCTCCACTCTGAATCTGCAGCTCCACTCTGAATCTGCAGCTCCACTCTGAATCTGCAGCTCCACTCTGAATCTGCAGCTCCACTCTGCACTCTGAAGCTCCACTCTAAAGCTCCACTCTGAAGCTCCACTCTGAAGCTCCACTCTGAAGCTCCACTCTGCACTCTGAAGCTCCACTCTGCACTCTGAAGCTCCACTCTGCACTCTGAAGCTCCACTCTGCACTCTGAAGCTCCACTCTGCACTCTGAAGCTCCACTCTGCACTCTGAAGCTTCACTCTGCACTCTGAAGCTCCACTCTGCACTCTGAAGCTCCACTCTGAAGCTCCACTCTGCACTCTGAAGCTCCACTCTGAAGCTCCACTCTGCACTCTGAAGCTCCACTCTGAAGCTCCACTCTGCACTCTGAAGCTCCACTCTGCACTCTGAAGCTCCACTCTGAAGCTCCACTCTGGCTGAACATAACAGTCTGCAGTTTCACACGTTACATTTGTGTTAGCTGCATTACGTCATAATTTATTGTCAAAGCCATTTTGTTTGTGTGAGTGGTAAGGGGGCGGAGGGCTTGGTTGAGGGCAAGTGTCTGTTACGGAGCTCTCGCCACGAAGCTCCGCCCCCTCCCCGGCTCCACTCCTCAAACGGTGATTTCAGATCTGTATGCAATATTAACAAAGCAACGCATGGCCGCCCGTGCTTTCTTCGTACTCACTAGTGTTAAGAGGCGGTGGCTTCCGAGTTTCGAACAGCACTTCGCGCTGCAGGAGGTCATTGACAGTCACTAGTCAGCCCACTACCGAGCAGACTGACCCGGACCCAGCCCAGTCCATCCAGGGCTTTCAGTGGCATTCATCACAGTGTCTCACCGGAAGGCGGGCATCAGAGAGAAGCGGGAGGGGGCGGGAAAGGGGGAGGAGAGAGCTGACGACGGCCGGCCGGAGCAGAAGACGGGCACCAAAACAAGCGGGAGGGGGCGGGAAAGGGGGAGGAGAGACGCTGACGACGGCCGGCCGGAGCACGAAGGCGGGCACCAGGAAACAAGCGGGAGGGGGAGCAAGGGAGGTGCCGGCAATGCCGGAACAGAATCGGGGGCGTTCCCGGCGTCGCGTGACGTCGGCAAAAGCCAAAGAATGTCGGGAACGCCCCCGAATCTGGTCCGGCATTGACGGACAGGCCCCTCGTCCAATGGCTAGGCTCCATTTATGGAGCCAGCCAATGAATGACGAGGGCCGACCCAAAGCCACACTACAGATCTCATCAGGATTTCGCCTGCGCGAAAAAGATGCGCAGAGCGCATCTTTTCGCCAGGCAAAACCTAAAAATGGCCCAGCAGACCACAAAACAGGCCCACACACTGACCTGTCCAACTAGCCCGTCGGACACAGACTGATTGCTTTATAGACCAGTCCAAACCCAATACGGCAGTCAGAGAACTGGACGAAAAAAGAGTGTTTTAAAGCATTGTGATGCATCAGTCTCAGACTAAAGCCGCCTTGTATATGAATTCAGCAGTAAATGACATCATAGGAAAATGCTTAGGCACCTTCTTGAACAGTGAATCTGTGGCAGCACAAGTTGGAGCGACAACCATGTTGAATAGGAATGGATCAAATTAACCATGTCCACCCTCTCAGGGAAGATACCTATGCTCATTTATGGCTCACACAAGACAGGAAACCAAATCTTTGACATTCAACCAATAATCCATCTGGTATCTCTGATTCTCCGTACCAGAGTTCCTAATTCTGACTCCACAGCCTGATGTCCTCGATCGCATACAGACCTGTTAAAGGGAAATGTTTGAGACTGCCATAGGCATGCCAGCAGTCTGCCTAGCTCGCAGCCCTCCCTGCGCAACTGGTGGGAGGACCTTTCAGAGAGAGGCAGAGTACAAAAGAGAGACACAACCTTCCAGTCTGTTGTTGCGTAGTCAGACGTCCATGTGGTCACCCCGCCTATCTGCAGGCGTAACACTATGTTGACTTTCAATGTGGACTTGAGGAAGTGGAGTTTGTCATTTTTTGAGCAGAGATGTCGTTTGAGGAAGCAGAAGATACCATTTTCGATGGATCAGATTGTTTGGTCAGTTGGCTTTGATGGGCGAATGATGTGTGATAGAGAACAGGGCGATGTGCTTGACCGAGTGTGTTGCTATTTAAATGGGTTGGTTAATTATAGACTCTCTCAAGCCTCACTCACTGGGTGCAAGTCTCACAACTGCTCATTGTTGATGGCCTCAATGACTTTTATTGCTGTCGAAATATCGCTTTCAAGTTCAGAATTATCAATAGATGAGCCTATAAGGTTTGGAAATATCTATGTATAACCACCCCAGTTCTGGTTGCCTTCTCAGACTAAACATGTGTTGGTTGAAAATAATGTGTTAGGTTTGCAGGACTTCAATTTTAATATATTTTTTCGTAACATTTTTTCTCCATTCACCAACAGAGCATTGTTGTTTCTGTAATTGCACGGTTTTCATTGTGATGTATGAATTTCCTAGTGCAAAAGGGTTGCCAATTGTGGGTACATATATATTTGTGTAATCTTGTGCTCGCAAAGAGTGTTCATTTTTGTTAAGCTTTTATATTGAAACTGTGAGGATCGGACTACACACAAACACTGCCGCTTCTGACAAATACCACCTCATCTCCACTGCTTATACATAAAAAGCAGATAGCCCTGGCTTCATTGAGCCAATTCACCTAAATACAGGCATTCACAAATGCTGTTTACATAGGATGCATGAACAAATGCTATTTATTACACTAAACCAGCCCTATTGGCTTTGTGAGTGCTAGGAAAAAACATCAAAATAAGGATTGCTTTATATATAGAATGCATGAAGCGGATAAAGAATTAAAAGTGACAGTGTGATGATGGAGTACACTCTTCAGATAAAAAATAATTGTCCCTCATGCATGCCAATGGAAGGCGGAATGATATACCAAATAGCCAATAGCATGAGGTGAGATGGTGATAATCCTCTGGGTGGAGCTAAAACTCACTCTATGAACACTTTAAATAATCAAAACCAATATGTTTTGTATACTGCTGCGCTCTCAAGCAGTCCTAATTGTATTAGAAAAGTGTCAATCACACAAAAGTTGATAGGAGGAATGTTTAGAAATAGTCTAAACACTAGTAATCACTCAGGGTAACCTTCAAACCCATTGTTTCTCATTCACGGTGCCACTCTAGACAGAGGCGTGCCTTATGTACATTAGCAGTGACCCTACACCTCAGAGGAACAGTCCATCCCAAAATGCTAGGCAGAGCCCCTTCCAGAAGGGAACACAATCAACTTCTCCAGAAGGGAAAAGAAGCAACCAGTGGAACCAAGCAACACCCAACTGACCAAAGAGGCCCAATCAGGCCGAAACCAGTTTTTGGCTGCTGTGGTCCAGTTCAGAGAGGATCTGGATTGGCATTTCAAGTTGGACTGCTCCTACTGGAGCAGGACCAAGTCTGATTTGCGTATGGCTGGGACTAATGTGAGGTTGCATGGTGTGCACAAGAACGATGGCTTGAAATGCTATCTCAAGTGCTTGCCAGTGGTTAGATTTATTGCAAGCATTTCTCCCATTATCTGATGTGTGTTTGATTAGACAAGTGACTTCAGGCTAGATGGTGCACAGAGCCTTCTTAAAAAACTAACTGGTGTTTCATAAAGTGTGCACATGCACTGAGATGCAGCCGGTGCTGCTGCAAAGGTTTAGGTTCATGCCGTTGAAGTGTCTAAATAGCAGCTTGGAATATGAATTACGACAAGCAATGCATAGGTTTTGAAGCTTAAAGCCACTTCTGGTTTGAAGAAAACCCATTATCACAAAGTGGAGTTACACCACCTGCCCTCCCAGTTGGAGGCCAGGATTGCAGCTAATCCGATTCCTCAACAACTGCTGCGGTTTTACTGTCACTGTGAGTTTCCCTTCTAGACCCTGGCTGGAAAGCAGCAGAAGCTTTAATTGCAATCCTCTTTAAGGAGCTCCATGTGGCATTTAAATGTAATACAATCCAGATCAATGGGGCCCCACATTTGGCAGTCCCAGGCCTTTGTGTGACTTGCTTAGGGCAGACAGAACTCCATCAAATATTCTATACATTTAGAGGATTATCCATCGGATGTTATTAATTGAAATACGATCATCCATTTAAACGGATTGCATATAGTTTTTCTTTTATGTTTGCACAGTTAGAGCATACATGCATCATATTGCCTCTGTACTATGCCATCTACCTAAGCTTCCTATCACCGTTTCCTTTATGTTGTAACCAGTCAATATAACGCAGCTCAAGATCTGGTTTACTAGAAAGTGATGTTTTCGTCACTTTCAGATTGCAACGCCTCTTATTGTTGGAGATGCAGGACTTCCTTCAACTGGTTAATGTAAAGAAGCAATGCTGAAATAAATGTTATTTCTTTCATGATAGTCAGCAGACAAAGCATTGGTCTTTTCTTTCAGAATCATGCTGCATTATTGAGAAAACAATAGAAGAACACATTTCTACTGGAACTTATTTCCTCGGAAGTCTTTATATTCTTTAGTAGAAGCTGGGTTTTCAGGCTTCTGAAAATAGCCCCATGTCACCTTTCTCTGTTGGTAATATATTAATGATATTTGACTGGCTATGTTAATACCTGTGTGAAAACCCAAGGGGTGTAATAAACGAAGGCCCTGTATTGTCTTGAAGGGCCATCGTCAACGGCGCAGATCAGTATATTTTCCCACTCATCATACGGTTTTGCACCAACTAAGTAAACTGCATTAAAAAAATTTGATAACCAAAAAAATACCGGGGTGTTGAGCAAAAGTTATATAAAAAATATATTTTTAGAATTTCATTTATTAATCATGCAGAATAGATCAGCACGTTTTGCGATATGTACTCCACTTATTGAGAGCCTCTAAACTGTGTGATATTTCTAAAATACAAAAAAAGCAATTTATGGATTCATAATATAGCAAACTATGTGGGATTCCAAAATCACATAAATATCTAAAAACGCTAATAATCCTAGGAATACCGTTTCCTTCTATTAGTAGTGGCAAACACGAGAACCGTAAAAGTGAATCCTGTTTGAAATAAACATTTGATTTTTCCCTGAGCAGAGAAAATACTTTGTCTAAATTGAATGAGATGTGCTTTTAAGATGCAAGTTGCAGATTGTTACGGTATTAGTGATGTTCCAAATGGTTTAACGTTATCCCAGGAAAAGAGTCCAGTTTTACCATCCCCGGCGCACTTTGCGCTCTTCGACGCTGCTGCTAGCACGTACCCGTGTCCCTCCGCTCTCGAACAGGAGGTCGATCTTTTAAGGTGCAAACTGCCAAACTCTGGCACTGTATGCCGCCAACTCTAAGACAGATGCACGATCTTCTTTCTTTCAGGAAATCTCTAACAAGCATTGGCATAGCCAATAGGTCTCGCCTTTGGGACCTTATAAGAGTGTGCTGGGGGTCTCAGTTCGTATGGATGGACTGTAGAGTGTACTAGGGGGCCGCAGTCCATATGGAAGAACGGTAGAGTGTGCTGGGGCCCTCAGTCTGTATGGATGGAAAGTAGAGTGTGCTGGCGGCCGCAGAGTGTGCGGGGAGCCACAGTGCGTATCAATGGACTGCAGAGTGTGCTGGGGGCCTCAGTTCATATGGATGAACTGCAGATTGTGCTGGGGACACAGTATGTATGGATGGACTGTAGACTGTGCTGGGGGCTGCAGTCCTCATGGATGGGCCCCAGAGTGTGCGGGGAGCATTCCCCAGCCTTACACTGTAGGGGGTATTATCACATTGTGTTTTTCTGTGCTTCTGTTCTTGTTTTTCCATTCATTATTGGACACCGTGTTTAACGACAGGCCACTGCATTCGGCTGTATTTTACTGCTCTGCATTTCATTTACCTACCGTATCTAGAGTTCGGCAGCAGTTCTTTATTCGGTACCTTTGATGTATCATATTGTACTCTGTGTGTTCTGTTATATCTTCCGTGTGGCCCTCCAGCGTTCTGTTTCATGTACTATGTGTGCACTGTCGCACTCTCAAGAATAGCACTTTTCTGCATTGTAATGCTTTGTACTGATCGCCTTCAGTTGTGCATCTTCAGTTTTCCTAGGTGTTTTGGGATGCCAATGTGTCCCACTTTGTGCAATTGTGCTGGTTTTAAATGAGTCCATTGAACTCTGCGTGTTGTGGCAACTTCAGGTGTTTGTCCAGCATTGAACGGGGGCCGTCTGTTAATAGACACAGCCTTTTAGGGGGGCTGTTGTATGTGATGAGGATGCAACTATACATCTGGGCATAATGTGGACTTGTGCCCATGCGTGCAGTGTCTTTTGTACAAATCTTTGAATACAAAACATGACACAGGTATCGCATGAAGCACTCGGAAGCCCTGCATACCTTGAGGTTCCCCATATAATGTAATTTTAGGGTAAAGCGCCTAGGGCCTGTTTCAAGCAGATCACAAGGCCCCTTTAAAAAGATTTGTATTGGTAAGTAGCCATGTACGTGAAGTTACCTGGGAGCATCGGGTGTGTGTTTGTGTTTCTGTGTGTGTGTGCATTTCTGTGTGTCGGTGTGTGTGTCTGTGTGTTTGTGTGATTCTGTGTGTCTGTGTGGGTATGTGTGTGCCTGTCTGTGTCCCTCTGTGTGTGGGTGTGTCTCTCTGTGTGTGGGTGTGTCTCTGTGTGTGTGTGTCTCTCTGTGTGTGGGTGTGTGTGTGTGTGTGTGTGTGTATTTTTTTTTTACCCCGAGGGCCATGTCTTCCCACCAAGCTCTTCTTGGAGGAGGGAGAAGGGGGCAAACAGCCATGGACACGTTGGAGGGTAGTGGGGTGCATGAGTAGAGAAACACCCATTTAAATGCAACAAGCGGCACCCATGCCATCAGAACATTTAAGAATTGTGAAGACTCTGGGCTTCCCAAATTCACCTTAAATTTAACCCCATGATATACAAAAAAAATTCTACTTCTTTACCCCATCCGTTTTCAGAAGAAATTGATAGTGAGCACAGGTCATCACAGCCAGGCGTTTTCTTACATTAAAAAACTGCTTTTTATTCACATTTACAGTGAACCTATGCTATTTTACAGCGCCCAGTTAAAACTTTAGTAAAATATGTAATTTCTTTTTTGGGGAGTATTGGGAGAGACTGTCGGCAGAGAGGGAAACGCAGGTTTGAAGTGCATCTTAAAATAGTTGAATAGATCGCGGTTTATCGTACCTTCCAAAACCAGGGTGAAAATCTGCCCAACTGGAAAAAGAGCATTTCTAAAAAAAACACAATAATAACAGGCCTGTTAAATGTGCGTACATGGCCACATGTGACCAGGGCAGTCGCCACCAAAGTCTCAATACACCCAAAGGCGGGACAACAAGCGGCGTTTCACCAAAGAAAAGTAAGCAATAGTGACTGGCATAGGATGGAATACATGGAAAGTGGTGGGCATGGTCTACAGCACCAGAGTAGATACCCCATGCCTCGCAGAAAGCTCGACCTACAGAGTGGTCAAGGTAAAAGTAATGAATGAGCGAGAATAGGTCACTGATCCTTCTGCAAGCAATTAAATAAGAGAGAAGGGGCATACCTGTTATAAACAGCACAGTGGTTTTCTGCTGATGTACAATAGCTGTCAGGAATAAGCAATAAATGAATATAGCTGTACCAGCATGTCTGCTCGCCCTTGATGTGAAATCCGGTTCAGCAGGCTAATTGCTATATTACAGCAATCCTGCATTCGAGTTTGAATGATCTCCACGAGGGGATGTCATTAAAGTGAGGAACATCTTCCCATGTAGCTGAATTTCACCAGTGTATTGGTAACGTAATCTGACAGTCGTTCAGATGATAACCAAATCTTGGAAACCAAATCTTTGAATCCTGCTGTCGGGGTGAGGTTCACTAGCTTCACCACCAGGTGGCAGGGTATCCACATACTCGGAACAGTTGAGCTTACCGAATAGTACCTTCACCCCTCGCCCATCACAGCATCTTCAATATATACTTGACCGTAGGATACTGCTGGGCGGATGCAGATGCCACTTTGTCAATAACTCGGAAGGATTCTCAACAGTTTACTGACCACCGTATGAAACATCCTGCCTTGACACGTTTTTCCTTCAGTGAAGAGCGTTCTTTTGATTATTTACTCAACCACGTTGTGTCCATTTAAGGAAATGGAACGTGGGCACTGTTGTGGGTGAAAAAAGGGACTGATGGCTAAAGGTCTCCTCCTATGCAGCGCATGCGCGCTGCGTAGGCGAGCCCTAAAAACGTGGTTGTTCCAGCAATAGCCTTCGAGCGGTCTTACTTTTAGCTAGCTCTGTCACACCCACCTAGCGCCGGGATACTCCTCCAAGTAGCTGCGCGCTCCACAAATACACTGGTAACATAACATTTAAAGGTGAGATGGCGATTCTATAGGGTGCACTGTACCTCTTATTTAAATACTGGACACACATTTGAGAACAACTTGTGAATCATTCAGCAAGATTATATCAAAATTTTTTAGATACAATCAAATGTAATAACTAAATTACGTTGTGATATGCCACAAATTCATATGAAATAAGTGTATTTTTAGGATTCTAAGTTCCATATCGCTACGTTCACAGTCATACTGAAGATTATGTTCAACGGATGTTAAGAGTATATGGTTGTTTTTTATTGTTTTAGAGAGGTATGTGTTTTGGTAATCCACATATATTATTGATTATTAAATGGTTACTTGTTTGTATTTTAGAAATATCGCACATTAGTGGCCCTGAAGAAGCAAATGATATATCGTAAAACAAGTGCAGGCCTTGTGTTCTGCATAATTTATTCATGAAATTCCAATAATACACTTTTTTTTTTATATATCTTGTGTTCAACCCCCTAGTAGTTTTTGGTTATCAAGCCTCTGGGGGCTATGTTTGGCCTACGGCGTTTGTATATTTATAAGGTGGTCTGCCCAAGAGACATTTTAAAGGCATCATCCACCTCTATAAACTCGCATGTACTGGACACAGACTGAGTATGGTGGAGGTTCATCATCCACCCTCCCATGGCAACCAGCTCTTTTCTTGCAAAATCACGAAAGCCACTCATTAAATCATGAAAACAATTAATATGTCATCATTAGCAGACATCAGTCAGGCATACCAGCTTAAGTATTGCATTCATACTGATGAAATCCAGTCAGACATGAACAATTAAAGTAAGTAAAGTCCACATTTGTAAAGCGCACAATCACCCGTAAGGGTCTCTAGGCGCTGGGGGCCGTCGGGAAGATTAAGCGAGCTATTGCCCAGAGTCACATGGTGCTAGGCTAATCTGCCGCCGGAGCCGGGGATCGAACCGTGATCCCCAGATTCCAGCGTCAGTCGCCCTGGCCGCGGCGCCACACCTCTCCCTCTAATTAGGGTGCTATTACGGTGTTGGTCGGATGCCTTAGAGGGATGGAATCCACCCAACTATTAGTCAGCGGTTCCACCTGCATTTTCATGGCGGCCATAAAAGGACAGTCAGAAAGCGACACTGTAGTCCTGATGGCCGAGCAGGGCAGAAAGACCGAAGAGCCCGTTTTGGTGTTGGGGCCCCAGCCCGATGCTTGAGTGGGCCACCACAGCCCGTACTTCTTTTTTTGATCATGAGGTCTTTCTGCCCCCAACCTCCGGGAAGGGCAGATTCCCCTATTCACCACCCCAGGGGACAAGAAGACTGTTGTGTCCTGGTGTAGTAAGGGACCCATGCCCCATGTGGTCGACTGCACCCAAAGTAAAATAAAAACAGTCACTAGTGGTTAGTGAGCTTTCCATCACCCCTAAACACTCCCTATAATTCCCCCAGGAGGGGAGAACATTTTCTGTGCAGGGGCAGAGGGACACAGACTCATGCCAGGGGGGTGGGGTTCTACTCACACTGATGGATCACGTGCCCAGTGTTATCCCCAAGTACAGATCCACTAGGGAGAGACAACTGTGTAAAGGAGACATTGTCTTCTTTCCAATGCTGCTGCTCCTGTGTTGCTCGGTGCAAGGGGGCAGAGTCATGCCCCCAGCATCGATCAACAGTGAAAGCAGAATACAACATTAGCATGGTCTACATTCATTAGGTCGAGCTATTAAATCCCGCAGGGATAAATTAGCCTCGAACCTATAGCAGGGGAACAAACTCTCTTGAACAAGCGGATTGCTCCGTGGATTTCTCACAATGCATGTTAACTCTTGAAGCGTGACGCTTCTCCAGCGCGTGCTTGGCCTCGCACACCACATCAAAGGCTTCTGCTCCCTCTCACTCACACCCCATCCCCATATGCTCCTTCCCTCCCTCCCACCCGCTGGCTCCCCCGCACCCTCACCAGGCTCTCAATGCTTGTGTTGGCCATCTCAACGCCTCGCTGCTTGACCTCCTGCTGAGAAAACGCTTTCCTGCCAGCATTCAAAACATCACGCTTTCAATAACTGCGCTGACCGTGCTTCTGCTTTTAAGGTGAGCCATTTAAAACATCTCCTCACGCTCCCTGTTGTGCGTTAAACAAACATTGCCGTCCTATGATAGCACCACTTTCTTGCTTCCAGTTCTATTTCTTGGTGGTGAAGTTGCCCTACTTATAACTTTCAAACCGATGTGTGCATAGCGCTTGTAAGAGTGGCCACTGTGGAGGAGCGATCTGTGAAGCTTTTCAGCAGGATACCTCACGGAGCGGTTCTTGCCGTGACGCGCTCTCTTTCATACAGAGATGATTGCTAGGCTGCTCTCTTCTGCATAAAGTACAGTTCCTCTACCAAAGTCCAATGTAAGTAAGCCTTCCGCTTGCTGTTTACCTTTGTTTATCTCCCCCTTGCACGCTTTTTCAGCGTGCTTTTAAATGTACTCTTGTTGTGTTAGCAGCATTTCACTGTTGTTGTCAGCAACCCTCCGACCCCCTTCCATCTGCCCTCCTCTTCTCCCACACCCGCCGTCGCTTGAGTTTCATCGGAGTCCGAATCCAGGCATGTTCCTTCTTTTCTCAGCATGCACAGGTCTCCATGGTGTCGACCCTCTACCTTCCATGAGGCGCCTCTAGAGAGTTCTACATTGAAATACTAGCAAGCGCTAAGACACGAGACACCCATCACTGGTTTTTGTTTTGCTGGGACATCAGTGTGCTGTTCGTGATGGCATTTCAGCAAAACAAAAATTGATCAAACTCGGGACTTGAGGGTAACAATTTCCTTGCATCCCAACTTTGATTCTTGTAAAGAAAATCTTTCTGGTCTTTTAACCGGAAGCATTTTCTTTTACAGTACAGAGAGCAACCTGCTGATGTCCAATGGTCTACAAAGGTTGTGCGAAGGGCGCCAACAAGTTGTCCAATGCACTAAAGAAGTTAACAGAGGCTTTTGTGACCGCAAACTCTGCAGATCTAAGCCTCAGTGATTCTAACGTGTTGATCAAATCATCTAGTTGTCCACTATTTCAGTCAGATGGGAAAGGGGGTCACAGGTAGAAGGGCTAATTTACAACCAGGCAGAGGGAGGGGTGGTCAAGTGCAGTTTAACAAACGCTCTTAAGCAAATTAAAGTCTTTGTTATTTTGGTTACAGCAATACCCTAAGCATGAAGATATGGTTTTTCTGGTTGAGAGTTCTGCAAGGGGTTTAAAGCTGTGTTAAGAGGGTCCTAGTATTCAGAGGTGGGCAGAATACGTACAATCAGTATGCAAGCACCTCGATGCAGTTCAGGCAAACCTGGACAATGAGGTGGCTTAGGGCAATATAAAGGGCCCTTCTGATGACTTGCCTCACCTACCTAAAAAGAAGTGAGGGCAATTCCATCAGAAACAGTATTTATCATGGCCTGAAGGGCAGTCAGTTAATGATTACATTGCGGAAGAACTCACCTCAGTAAACTATGCTTCAGTGTATGATGCAATAGAGTTGGTCAAAAACGCAGATGCAGAAGCCTTCATGGCAAAAGACGATCTAACATGCCTTTCAGCTGTTATCTATGCATCCAGATGATTATGAATTACTGGGTATCCAGTTTCAAGGAAAATACAATTCTATGTGCATAATGCATTACCTAAAGGGGACTCCACCTCTTGTTTTCTATTTGAAAAATGTAGTTAGTTTTACAATTGTAATTCAACTGGGTTTCTGGTTGGCAGCAGATGAGATTAATTAGGGTAGCGGAGCCTGGCATAGCAAAGGGGACGAGGGAGTCATGGAGTGGGGAGTCGTGTCAGGTAGCTCTTCACGTTTTTGAGTCCTTGATGGCAGAGGTCGGGGTTCCATTGGCCCCCTAAAAGACGGCAGTCCTGGTGACTGCTTTAACATTTTTGGGCATTGAAATTGATTCATTGCTTATGGAAACTAGGGTATCTCAAGATAAACGATTGGTGATGGTCGTCTTGCTTGAATATATGTTAACAAGGAAGAAAGTGGATGTGATTGCAATTCAGGTTCTGTAAGAACACCTTCATTTGCGAGTTGAATAACGAGAGCTGAAAGGATGTTAATGGTTGACTGGTTTGACATTGTTGGGAAAGGTTTTACCTCACTTTAGGGTTTGGTTGCATTCAGGGATGAAGCTGATTTTACAGTGTGGATGGCATTTTTTAAAGCATTTTAGTAGTGGTGCAGTTGAATAATTTGGACAATAAGACAGAATGGAGTATCCAAATGTTTTAAAACGTGAATAGGTTTGTAGCCTTTTTGGCAAGTTGTGTGCAGAGCAATTTCCAGAAAAGTGGAGGAAAGAGAGGGGTGTGCATAGCTTTCTTACAATTCTTTCCTTTAGTGATTGCCTTGGTGTTGTGAGAAAGGCACATTAGGAATAGGAAAGTGGTGCTTAATGTATGCAATGTCAGGGTGGTTAATATTGTCAACAGGCAGTCAGCAAGAGATGCTATTGCTCTTCAGCTGTTGCAAGTTTTCTGTTTGAGATGCTTACATTACAACACTGTTTTCAGAGCAAGGCATGTTCCAGGGATAATAAAATACTGTGGGTGCGTTATATCGTTCACAGTGGAGGAAGTTCTGTGGTTTAGCACCAGAAGCAGCTTTGCAAGGGATGGCGATGCTGGAGGAGCGGTTGCACATGGCCACTGAGGTTGGTCCAGCTGATAGAGGGTACTAGGCACCTTCAACAAAGAGTGCACTAGCTGGTATGGTTGCAGATTTTTGTCATCCTGGAGCACGGTGTTACAAAGAAAGTGTATGTTACACAGTGCAGCATTAGGATGTGGTAACATAGTATGGGCCTAATTGAGAAATCTTTCTCAGCTGTTACAACTGCAGGTAAGCTTGCAGGTCTGGTATTTTATGGTACTTTTTTTGGGGGGTTAGGAACCACTGACTTGGGTAGACTGATTTTAGAGGGTTGGGCGAAAGACCCCCTCAGTGTCAGCAAACATCAGGAGGTCGATTACTGTTGATTTCCTGAGCCATTTACTATAAGTTCTGAATAATATCTGATTTCAGTGAAACCGAAGTGATGTTATTTTCACTGGTGATGTCATAGCTGTTTTTGGGGGTGTTTAGCATGTTGGCGTTTCTGGGAATAAAGACTGGGTCAGACTTGCTAAGCACAGAGAGGACAGTGAATGGTGAGGGGGTAAAGATATGGCTGAGCAAAACAGATCAGAGAGACTTTAGGAAGTTCCTGCAGCCGCGCACTTATCCAGTTGGGAAGGTTTGCCCAACAGCCAACTTATGTTGGGGTCAGTTCTAGTGGAGGTAGATTTTTTGAGCATGCTGTTGGGTCACTGGTGTCCAGTTTTCAGTTGTTGTGAGTTCTTCGGATAAGTTTGATGCTATTGTGATTGCTAGTGGATGATTTTGCTACACACTTCTTTTGCACATGAGTATCGACAGAGATGGGTATTAGAGGCTGTTTGGTCAATGTGATCAGGAATTGGAGAGTTGGGGATCGATATGTTACAGTAGGTGTAGCTTTAGCAGTTAATATTGGGTGCATAAAGTTTTACTGTTTTCTTCTTGGTTGTGCCCCTGAACCGGTAACCTCCACCGTGAGAGTGGATTTTTCGGCATGCTTTTTTAAATGTGCGGCCAGATGGGCAGAGCAGTTGCCATTTGAAAGGCAGCTTGGCTTGGACACCAGGCTTCGGATGCAGTGGTGGGGCAAAGATGGAATGCGGTGAGTACATTTGTTGGTGACGTTGGAATATTTGTTTAAAAGTAAAGACTGCCCTGATGTTTTAGTGGAGCATGTAGGTGGAAATATCCTGACACTGTTTATGGGTACAATGTTCCTGAAGAACATAAAGAGAGATATTAGGGAGATAAAGCATTTGTGGTAAGAGACTACAATTTTTTTGACTGAATTGATCCGGAGGCGTACATTGGTTCAGAAGGTTATTGATGGAGCACCCAGAAAAATCAACAGAGACATTCAGAACTTCTGTGGGAAGGAGAGCTTAGATGGTAGGGTGACATATTTAGAAATGTGCTATGCACAAAAGCAATCCTTTTAGGGATGATGTTGTGCATGTGTCCTTTATGAGCATGCAGCTTTAACTGTTTAAACGGAGTCAACAACATAACATTTTAGATTGAGTAGAAATACTGGCTCAAAAAAAGCATTCATCCTGTCTCACTCATTGAATGCAAAGCTAACACACTCTTGGCCACACTCATTCGTACTACTGTTTTTATTAAAACTTCATAATTTGAATTTCAGTTAAAACATTACTTTTTCTTGATAAACTGCATTTCTTGTTTTCTCAACATGGAACTAGAGGGAGATGGTGGGAATTGAGGAGCAAATTTAGCAAGGTTTTGCATCGCCCTTGTGCCATGCAAAGGGACGCAAAACCTAAGTGAGATTTATCAAGCCATGCAAGGCTACCTTGCGTGGCCCTGAGCGACTTGATAAATCTAGAATAACGCAAGGCAGTGCAAATCGTTGCCTTGTGCTACTTTGCGACAGGGGTGAATTCCAAGGTGGAACTTGGGTGTTTCCATGCGTCCACCAATGGATTCTGACACATTCCCAGATTTACCAACATATGGAGACCTGAGAATGTGCCAGAATTGTACACCTCCCCCCAGAGGCGCAATGAGGAGAAATATCTTTATTTCTCCTGTTTGTTTCTCTTTCTAAGTCAGACTTAGAATGAGGAAAAATGCCTCTGAGGATTGTATTGTGTACCAGTGTCCCCTCCTGCACAAAAACAATCCAGCCTACAACATGACGCATTGATATCTGTGTTGGCGCTAGGTAGCCAAAAGTGCGCCAGAGCTAGGAAAGGATAGGAATGCGCTTAATAATGGTAATGCACTTAATAATGGTAAGTATGGTGCATTCCTGTCCTTTCCCACACAAGCTTGCGTGAAAATATGACAAATCTGCTCTTTTTGCTCCAACTTCCCTCTTCATCCATTTTTTGTATTTACAATTATACGATACATTTCTCTCCGTTTAAAAAATAGTGTAACATTGCAGCTCAAAACGATTACCTTTTCAGCAGAATCATGACAGTACTCTACAGAACCTAATGTAATAATTATGTTGATTTTCGTATCGGACATTGCACCTCTGCAAGGGCGCGTTCAAATCCATTTGGAGGGCAGGCAGTTTCCTTATGCGCTTACACAATTAACAGGGTCTTCATAAAAATTAACTAGAGATGCGTCTACGGCTATACCCGTAGAAAACTAAATTGTCTGCACCTGGGAAAACGAGGAGACCGAAGCATGACTGTTTTGGGTGAGCCCTAACCTGCTGGTTCTTTGGAACGGCTGCTGGGCTGCCGTTGGTGCCTCGCGCACTTGCGTGCAGTGTCCGCGCGGTGGCGCCTCCGCTCAGGCCGCTGATATTTATTTACAAACTGCGCGAGACGGGCGAAGCTCACCCAGCGCGCCTCGGAGCTCCGTGTGCGGGCTGACGCAGACCAAGGTCTCCGGAGCGTCGGAAACTGCCTGGTGGTTGAGGCGGAGGACTCGTATGCGAGTGACTCTGCCCCAACCCTACCACCCCCCTCTGCCCAATCCTATAAATGTACCGCGTCTCACACACCCCCTCCCGGAGCGAGCGGAGGCCGGGGCAGTAGCTGAGCCGCTCTACCCCAGTGGGGAGCACTTCAGAGATAAGGACGTTCGAAGCTTAGGGAGTTTGTCCAACTACAACTTAATCATGTGATAACAGCTGAGTTGCAGTCAATGCGTCCCACTAAGACTTACCAGTAACGAACCTGTCCCCAGGTGTGACAGTTACGGGGGGGCGGAGTTAGTTTGCTGTCGCCCGTTTTGACAGCGGCAGTCATGCATTTCAAAAATAAAGACTACCCGTCAAGCAGGGGACTTACTCTGGGCATAAAAAGTCGCTTTTTAGAACGCTACCCAAACCTCGCTTACTCCCAAGTAGCTTTGGTCCGTGTCTCGGCAACCCCAAAGTTGACGTCTGTATATATTGCTGCATTGGGGAAAGTGGTATTTAGGAGTGTCGGTGACGTCAAACAACGTACAAGATAAAAGTATAAAAAAAATGAGGCGCAGAGACGCATTAACGTAAACAAAAAGTCAATTAGAACCATAAAATAAGAGAAACATGTAAACTTTTTAAACATTTCTTAATACAAAGACAACCCCCTCTCGTAAAATGGGGTGCCTGAAACGCACTGTCACTCATTTCACTTCAATATGATTGCTTTATTTTGCTTAACTTGTACAGTAGTCGGTGCACGGAGCTCTCCTGCATAAAAGCATGTATGCACAGCAGCTACCTCTAACCGTCCCTCCTTGGACAAGAAAACAGCCCTTCAAGCCCGTGGACGCGAGGCCACGCCCCTTGTAAGGCAATGTTGCCATTCTATCTGCAGCGCTCAAGCCCTCTCCGCTGCACTGCAACGCTCTGGGTTTTGGCGCCAAAAGCACTGTCGCCGCCCTTCTGCTCTGTATGGAGATCGGGGGCAGGCTTTCCCCCTCCAGGGCCCAACCCACCGCCGGGTGTGTCGTGGGATTTTTTTTTTTCTTACCCTCCTCCTGCTTTAATTCAGCCGCTTCAAAGCCGAGCCAGTGACAGTCTGGTGTCTGGCAGCAGCGAGGATTGGATGCAGCAGGCAAGCCGGGGGCTGGATACTTTCTTGGCTGTTTGGTTTTGTTTCCTCTGCTGGGAGTTTGGCGAGCAGTGAGCACGTTAGGGATTGTTTCTGCAGCAGGAGTAGCCCCAGAGAGGTAAGCGGCGCCCGCCTGCCTTCTCTGCATGTCACTGAGACAGCGCCTGCACTGCCTTTTACTCCCTTCCAGGATGGTTGGGAATCATCTTTCCTGATCTTTTACAAACACCAGTATATCTTCTTCCAGAGGCGTGTGGCGAAGCACCTCTCGATCCACATAGGCTTCAACTTGGCATCCAAATGTCTATATGTACATATTTATTCCGCACACTTCTTGTTTTGATGTCTATTCCAATGAAGATTCCTCAAGTCATTATGGAGCTGTGTAGCAATACATATAAATGTCCATGAAAGAGTGTTAAGCTTGTATAGTGATTTGTGAATTAAGATGTTTTACTACAGCTGTGCTTACTGCAATGATCCGCGATGTCAGTGCAGGTCTGCGCTGTACTATGTACCCATACTGCATATTATTATATGCATACATGCAGCATTTTTGTGCATATGCTGTAAACGTGTGGTCAATGTTTAATGCAGTAGTTGCATACATTCTGTATTTTTACAATGTGTATGCTGCATGAAGTAGCAGATGTTATTTGCAGCAGTGTCTGCATACCATGTTATTTGTCTGATCGGACTTTGCTACATACCAGATGCTGCGTGCACTGACAGGACGCTTCTTCAGGTCAGTGAGTATTTTCCTGATCTGAGGTTGAGTGCTCGCTGTGGGTTTACTAGTCAGCTGTTGCATTCCATTTTAGCGTTTGAGATTGTGTAGTGGTTTTGCATTTGCTCTTTACGAAGATCTGACATGCAGTCGGTACTTTTTTGAAACAGCACGCCGAAAATGCCTCTTCATATCAGATATTCAATCTAGTAAAATATTGGTTTATTGACACATCTAAAAGCATACCCATATTTCTATGTTCACGCCATGCGTTCTATAAGCAGTCTGTTATTGCAATCGGCTGTTGTATGATGAAGAGGATGCTATTTATTTATTGTAAATTGGATAATTTTTCCCGTAGTTACTGCACGCTGCTGAATGTATAGGTGCTCCCAGTCAGATGTTATGCATTTCATTTTTTTGTTTCAGATGTTGCATGCATTGGGCGATTTTGTTTCTATTTTGAATGCTATTTTATTTTCTGGTCGTGCATTTATTTTGTGCTGTGGGCGTTTTCTAGCGCGAGCAATGCTTGCACTGGCTGTCGTTAGAGCGGACATGGCATGCATTTCTAGATCAGCTGTTGCACGCTCGGCACTTTTTTGAGGACACCCATCATTTCGTGTACCGGTTGTCTTTGCAGAGGGTCCATGCAAGCCTTTTGCAGAGACGTTGCGTCCTCGGTATTCCATCCCATGGACCAGAGGCGCAACTAGAGTGACATTTTAGAGGATGGGGGGCTGCTAATTAAAATTTCGGGGGGGGGGGGGGGCTAAGTCTTCCAGGAATCGGCAGAGTGAAGATGCAAGGGCTCTAAGAAGGGGTGAAAGAACAACAAAGACTCGTTAACAAGCAAACACTGCAAAAGCAGCAGCTCAACCCACTATACTATTGGTAGATTGTGTTGATCGACGTGTACACATTCTCCCACTACCCGAGCACATATATCTAGTTTGGGGGCGCAGACAGACTAATTGTGTATGGACTAACCTCATGAATATGCAATATTCAGTGCAACCTGCAATCGCAGCCCCGTTGCTATGTTCGGTTTTTTTTTTATCACTGTGGAAGCAGCGTTGCACTGTCTGCCCAGCTGTGCGTGCAGTGTGTGTGGGCAGATGTACGTAATCGAGGAATGAGTCTGTCTGTAGTTGGAGTCAGGCTCTGGGTGGTACAGGAACTCAGTCGGGGCAGACCTTATTTGAGGTCTGTCTTGGTCTCCGCCAACCAGAGCTTCACTTGGGGAGATTTCGTAATTCTAAATCCCGAAAGCCCAGTGGAATCTCGCCTCGCTGGCTATCTTTAAAACAAAATGAAATCAGTAAAATTATCCCAATTCTAAAGCACAGCGATGTCCTGATTAATCTTTTTCCAAACTTCGTTGTGCAATGTCTAGCGGTGCAAGCACGTACTTAGTGCTTGAGTTTGGTTAGTGCATGTTCTCTGCTATCATTATTGCTTATGGCTGTTAAGTGCCTGTACTGATTTTGTGTAGCAGTGCCGGCAGCTGTGTAATGCGTTTGCTGGTCTAGTATCTGGCACTGGCTGCATTTACTTTAGTGCCTTAACTGGTTCGAACCCTGGCAGTGTGCATATATTTTTATAGTACTGTGCTGGTTTATGTCTGGCAGGGTATGCTGGTTTAGTGCTTGCCCCACTTGTATGTCTCGCAACATCTATCTTTATTTAGTGCGCATGCTCATATCCGGTGGTTGTTCAGCCACTATAATGTGGTGTCTGGCTTTTCACAATTTGGCTTAATGTCTCTTACCATGATGGTAGTGTTGGATTGTTGGGTGACAGTCCCTTTATTAACTACCTGGTGTGTGGTGGGTTGCTGGTTTGATGGGTGCCATTACCTGTATTAGATTGAAATGTTTAGTGCTTGTTTTGGATTTAGTGGATGGCACTGTCTTTGTTAGTTGATCATTACAATGTTTGCAGGTTTGTGTTTCTTGCCTCTGTTGGATTTGTGGGTCGCAGTTGCCTTTCATATCTTTTGAGTTGTGGTACCCTTGTTGGTTAAGTGGATGACATGGTCAGTATTGTGTTTATGCAGGCCAGTTTTTGTATTGACCCTTGTTGTTTCTGGTAGTCCTCAGTGCCTCTCTTCAAAGCGAAGGAACGTCTTATATTGTATGTTCACTGTGTACGAAAGACACATACATACGTAGTTGAATGATCCCTTCAGTACTTACATTAGTTCTATATTAGATTTGGTGGACGCCAGTGATATGCATTAAAATTGCCATCACGGTCAGTATTAGATTAGTGGATAGAATTATCTGTATCAAATTGATCATTACAGTAAAGTGTTGGTGGGTGGCCTGTGTTGGGAGGAGGTTTTTTAGTACTCATACAAAATTGTATCACACTAATAATGACTGCATTCAGCCATCAGGTTGCAGTATTGGATTGATAGTGTCAAGTCTGACGGTGCCTGTGTATTTTTTTCTAGGTTCTGGGTCACCTGCAGTCCCCGGATCTGTACCTGCCTTAACTGTGGGATAATTGCTGCCAGAGAATGCCAGGGGTGGCCTGCAAGAACCCGGACTTGGAGTTTGACTGCCTACAACCCTGCTTCTACCCGGACGAGGATGATTTTTACCTGTGCAGCGGGCCCCCAGGGGAGGACATATGGAAGAAATTCCAGTTATTGCCTACACCACCCCTCTCCCCCAGCAGGGCTGGGGGGATGCAAGCAGGTGGCATGGGCGACCAACTAGACTGGGCCTCCGAGTTGTTGCTTCCACTGGAGGGTGAACTGTTGGAAGGGGGCACCGCCCACCCTGACTGGGATCTCTTTGGGGGAGCCATGGAACTGAACCTCAAGTCCATCATCATCCAGGACTGCATGTGGAGCTGCTTCTCCGCACGTGAGAAGTTGGAGCGGGCAGTCAATGAAAAATTGGGGGCAGGCCGGGCTGGGACACAACCTGCCACTTCCTGTCCGCCTGTTCGGGACCCGCCCACTCGCTGCCTGGAGCCTACCACAGTTTTTCCTTTCCCTGTCCACAAGGAGGAGGCAGTGGCGCCAGCCCTGACCACAACCAGCAGCAGTGGCACGCCCCCCATTGTGGTGAACATCAGCAGTAGTGTGACAGCCACCACAGATCCAAACCGCGTCAGTGGGAAGGTGGGCACCAGTAATTCTGTGGAAGAAGAGGACAGCAGCCCTAGTGACTCCGGTGAGTGTCATCTCTGCACCATCATCCGTCCCTCCAAGTCCCCTATATGCCTTGATGTTTCTAACCTAATGGCGGGCCCTACCCAGTAGAGGTCTGGCACTAATGTTATGAAGAATACTTGAATAGGTGTACATGTGTAGTTTATTATATCGTACAAGCGGTCTGTGTGCTGGCATGACCATTGCTTGATAAGGGCACTATTTCTTGTTTCCTCATTTTAAAAACTCTGTGGAAAATTCTCCCTTTCCTACCATCCAACTTGCAAAAACATTGGTCATCTCTCTGGCACTATCACAGTTAGACTACTGCAATGCCATCTGCTAGAGCCCAGCAGGGTGTTTTGGGATGACCTCAAAGACTGCAAAATGCAGCAATCCGTGTTCTAAAAAAGATCAACAAATTTGAACCGGTCTCCAAAACCAGAGAAGAACTCCACTGGCTACCCCTTAATAAAAAGAGAGTTGCTTTTAAGGCTCTCTGTATAACGCATAAATCATTTTACCATCATGGCCCTGATTTCTCTAAAAACAAATGTTCCTAATGCACTCTAAATAGATCGCTTCACTCAGCCACAGCAAAAAAGTATCCGTCCCTTTTTATTCACAAATCCTCCTAGGGAGGTAGAAGCTGCTCTATGCCACCTCCCACCTCTGTAATCATATACTAGAGTACCTGAGGAATCAATCTAACTTTCTTGCTTTTAGAAAGTCACAAAAAACTTGATTGTTTACTCTATTCCTGTAGACTTCTTATATGCGAGTTTCCTCCTCCTTACTATAGGCAGCACCAAAATGCTTTTATGCATATGTCGCTCTCTACAAAATTTAAATCCAATCCTACCACTAGCTTTTATGTTGGGATAAAGTTGAACAGTAGGGCTGTCATTTATATGCTAGACAGGTTAGTTTTACATGGTCCCATTGCATCACTGAAAGCCAATACCAGGATCTTACTGGCTTCTGAAAAGTGGTTCCTTATGCAATAGGTTGGACACTGGTGTGATTTGTTTAGCTTCTAACCATAATCCCTAACCGTTTCACTAATTTGATCACGCATAACTGCATAAATTATGCTTGGCTAATGTCATTCAGTGGAGGTTTTCTGACAGCTAGTTGAATCACTGTACATTCTTACTTGATTACTTGTTTTATACATTAGGACTGATTACTTGCTAACATCTCATACATAAAGAAAAGAGGAATGTCTCTTCGGGCAACACATATCTTCATTGAGGAAATCCTCATTTTAATTAGTGAGATCTGTCTTTTAGAGAAGAGGTGGATCTGTTGAATGTGGCCATTTTGGATTGCCTTACAAAGGTCCATGGGTCATAATGGAGAACCCGGATGTTTTACCAATGCTTATTTTACTTCTAGGCTGTTGGGGTAGCTCCTTGGGTTGCAATGTGTCTTTTTTTCAAGACTGTAAGAGTTTTTTTTGCCAGGATTGGTTAAGATACTATGCCTTTTTGTTTGGGTTAAACTGTAGATAGTGCTCTTAAGTGGTGATTTGTGGGAATGATATTCTCCAAGGAATTTAAGTGGCTCTGCTGTGTTTTTGTTTAGTTATGCTGTGTTCTTATAAAAGTTTGAGAGACGTGAGGTGGATCGGAGTGTTGTTTTGCACTTGGCTTTAAGGCAGGGGCATTGAGACGAGGTTAATTGAGAGATGCATTGTCTCCAGCGTAGAGTGGACCAGAGATTCCACTCAGTGCAAGTTGGCATGCACTGCCCTTGAAGGTCGGTTATTGCATGAGATGGCTGTTTGAGTAAATAGTACTCCGTGTCAATGCTGGGTGAAGTTTGAGGTGCCTTGAGGTAGCTCTGTGGCAAACTGGATTTACACGTTTTGTCAGTAATGAGGTATACAAGATAGTTGTATGACATGGGAACACTGTGATTCCAGGGTTTCAGGGCTAATAATTTGGGTTGTTTTTTCATATTTACAATGAGGGGAATGGGGCTTATTTCTAGGAGTGGGCGTAACTTGTGTAATTAATTCCATGTAGTGTAATCGCGCAGAATTACCTAAGAATTCTGCAAGATTAGGCAGGATACATGAGAAGAGTAATATCGTGTTTAGTTCTAATAACACAAAATGCCCCTTCGCATCCAAAATGGACGCAAGGATGCATTGTGCACGAAGAAATAGCCCTAAATGCAACAAAACACGAATGTCAAGCTCGAGCAGCTGCTCGGGCTTGCTAAATGTACTCCTGGGGTAAGATTTTCCCCCCACTTACTTCCAGCATTTAGAGCTATATTCTTAGTGCAGAATGCCCCATTGCGTCCAAAATTGACATGAGGATACATTTTGTACTGAGAAATAGCACTAAGTGCAGCAGAATGTGAATAGCGAGCACTAGCTGCCTCTTGCACTTGCTAAATGTACTTTTGCTGTAGGATTCCCCCACACCCCTCCCCCATTACGTTTTAATTATGCCAGCAGGAGTAATCGTGTTATAGATAATTCTGCATCAAAGAGTCGCTCAGAATTACCAAAATTACCCCGGTGTAATTGAAATTCTGCCCAGGCCTACTTATTTCCGAACCTCTGCATGCTAAGATGTTGCAGTTCCACGAACACTGGTGTTTTTGCCTTCCTAGGTGTACTATACACTCATAAAGCCCTGCAGCGTTTGTGTCAGATGTTTTCTTCTGTGTGTTGTAGATCCATAAAATAGAGTCTGGCTTATGAAAGTTGTGCACATTTTTGGGTTGGAGGGGTGGGAATACCCAGTTGTTCCATCATTCACTGTATCAAGCTTAAGAGTGTTGGTCTTGGTAGGAATGCACTTGTGTTTTGAGTAGGGAGGATTACATCAAGTTCCTTGTGAGAATTTTCCCATCCCTGATTTCAGAGTGGAAGCATTATCTCTCTTCCTTTCTGTCATTGACGTGCTCCAGGCTCTATTTAAGTAAAGTTGCTTTAACTAGTGTTGCAAGATGAGGCCTTGGGTGTTTGAGATCTTTAAAGATTTGGGAGATATTTTGCATATCTAGGAAAGGTGAGTTGAGGGGGCGATGTAAGCTTCGGTGTAGATAGGATTTTTGAGCCTGAGCAAACTCTGTTTCGGTACTAACTCCATCTCTGTGGATACAGGGTCGCTGTTTTAGAGGGGCATGTGATGTGTCCTGATGCAATGTGCATGGACTTGAGGTTCCAGAAGGAGAACTGTGTGTTGCGCTACACTGAGTGCAACCATGTGTAGGAGGGAGGAAACCGAGGTTGGCTAGCAGAGTGAGCAGAGATGAAAGAGGAGAATGTGTAAATGAAGTATTTTTTCATTGATTAGACTTTGTTGCAAATGATTGAGGCCAAAATATATGGGCTGTATGATACACCCACGCCTTAACAACGCATGCCTAGACAAGGCAGTGTGAACCACGACCGCACATTTACCACGCATGCCTTTTACAACAAATTTTGTTGTAAAGGCATTATTGGTAGAGGGATACATGTGGTAAAGTGCATACCCCTAGCCCTGCGCACCAAAACATGATTCTCCGGCCCTGCAATAAACCCCGCCCCTGCCTTAACACCATCGAAGCTGGTGACAGAAAAACCGGGCACCAGCCACGGACGCGCTGTGCTGGTGACGGAGTGGTTCCGTCACGGCCCGGCCGCCGCGCCTGAGCAGCGTGTTCTATTGAGCGGGCGGGGCCGTGACGGAACCACTCCGTCACAAGCACAGCGTGCCCGAGGCTCGTGACGGAGTGGTTCAGTCACGAGCATGGCGGTGCTGCGCGGCCCCCCTCCCCCCTAGCACTGCGGCAGAATTACCGCCGCAGCCAAGTGGTTAAAACTACCCGACTCCCCACCTTGAGCCCTAAAACCCTACTCAAAAAAAAAAACTACCCCAGCCCCCCCACCCTGAAAACTACTGCCACCACCACCACCTCCTCCTCCCCCAAAACCCGGACCCAGCCCCACTTACCAGGCTGCATCCTGGTCCTTCCTGTTCCACTCCCCGTCCATCAGCACATCTTGACCGCTGACTGCCTTGCGTGTTTAGGGCACATGCGTGGTTCAGGCAAGTGTTGTTCCGCTTGCGTTGAAATAACACGCGTGGCTCAGCCCGCTTTGTAAATGCCATTTACCAAATATATGCCTTAGCATGTGCCTCAAAAACTGTGGTAAGATGTATGCAAGACTAGGATCCTAGTGACAAACGGGCAGTAATTGGTGATCTCCTTCTTGGTTGGTACCCCAGTGACACACAAGGTATCTGTGCAATACAGGTGCAGGGCAGATGAATGAAATGAAATGAATACGTTCTTGTATAGCGCATGGCTATTCTGAGGCATCCCAGCGCATGACTCCCCTGTCGGCGTTGTCTTAACCCAGGAATTAAAGCAGACACTTTGTTGTGTAATAAATCACAATCGTCGTTGACACGTAAATAACGTAGCCTCCTACTCTATATTTAACTGAGATGGGTACAGTGTTGATCCCCCTATGCCTGTAGTAGGGGCAGTGCGCGACCATCCTTAGTAGGACGGGATACCTAGGTCTTTTCGGGTCACAGATTTAGGCTTACTTGGAGTGTGGCCTGGCCAGGCAGGATGCCCCGTTTGTCGCCTCAGGCGTTGAGTGTTTGCAGAAGAGGCTGTAGGACGGTGGTAGGACTGTTGTGTGACTGCTGCTGTTACATAACTGCTGTAGTAGGGGGGCGGTGGGGGGTGTCCGGCGTTGGCTAGTGTGTGTGTGTGTGTGTGTGTATATGTCGCTCTCTGGCCGGCAGAGGGCAGCATGCCACCCTCTGCTCCGCCGCAGCCTGCTCCCTGACAAGGTTTCATTGCCTTTCCTCATACCTTCCAGGGCAGCAGCTGATAAAGCAGACGGCGCTATATCTAAGTGTAATCCTATCATGCCAGTTACAGGGAACAGATGCCGGATCAGCGGGATTTCGAGTAGCAGACGGGCGAATGCAGCTAAGATGGGGTTTATTGGCACAGTGAAATAGAATTAAACACAATTCAGAGGACAGATCTCGGCGAGGTTATTTCGGGAAAATAACAAGCCAATCCAATGGAAAATACATTAAAAAAAAGTCAACTGCGGCCCCCTTCCCCGTCGTCATATTTGAACCCTCTTTGAAGAAGTTCTGAGTGCCTTTATCACTGTTAGAGGTGGTGTTAGTTGTGTTTTCCACTTATGGGCATTCCAGAAAGGCACCTCTCCAAGTACTGCGGTTGAGGGTGTAAAAAAAAGAGAGCAAGTGTGTCTTCTAGAAATATACCTATCGACGAAATATAGCGTTCTGCAAGCACAGAACGCAGCAAGTCACAAATAAGAAAGCATCCTTAATTATTGTTTGCGAACAGGCTTAGATCGAAGCATGCTTCCATTGCACAATGCCACAAATTACCTTTAACCCTGTGTTTTTCTTAGCACGAATAAAAGGGAGCTGCATCCTTGGCCCTTTATGTTAATACATAGATGTCTGATGCATTTAATGAGCAGCCGCCGCCTGCCCCTTTAATGTGTCTGCGCCCTGACAGCTTTGAATGAGGAAGCACTTCCTCTCAACAGCTGTCATCTTGGCAGCGAGTCAAAACCTGGGCTTACAGCGCCCTGCAGCCTGGAACCGCTCCATGTTCTACCTCTGAACAAACCCGCCAATTGTCTACTTTTCCCCGGCAGCTTTAGGTCACGGATAAGATGTATTCCAGGTTTGTGAGTGTATTCCTAAATCTTACTGGAACAGCCTTTGGATTTAACGTAATCCTCCACGCTCTCCTCGTACACTATTGTGGAAAAATGCCACCTTTCAGTGGTTAACATTTGTGAAGTGTGATGTGTGGATGTGTTTTTTTTTTTTGTCGTGCAGTTTGGAGTTCAGCTTATGCCATTTCATGATACCAACCACTATGAATGTTCTGATGTGTGAAGGAACACTGGACAGGCGTAAGAGGGGAGGGGGTTGAGGAGGGGAGGAAGCCATAAACCATGAGGCTTACTCCACAATCCCAAAGGCCATTTATCTTGGATTCTCACTCCAAATCCAGGAGTTGATGGCATCTTTGTACTGAGGAACATTGAATGTAGTTTTCTAAATTTGTAGATCTGTGCCTTCCTGGTTGTGTTTTTGGTTTTGACGAATATATATATATATATATATATATATATATATATATATATATATATATATATATATATATATATATATATATATATATATATATATAGTTACCTTCATCGCCCTTTGTTCCACGCTTAAATACAATGGTTTGATTTGTGAAGCTCTAAGTACATCATCTTAGTTTATGATGCATCTGGCTAAGTACATATCATGTTATCCCCATTTCCCAGCATCACCGTTGTACTATCTTTATTACACGCCAAGGGAAGAGTTACATTAAAAACTGTAAACACTTAAAAAATTGATTGATCACTGCCACCTCCTTTTCTTATTTCATTAGTAGTTCATTAACCTATTTATCTCATTTTTGTTTCAGATGATGAGGAAGATGACGAAGATGAGGTTGATGACGAGGAGGAAATTGATGTTGTGACGGTAGAGAAAAGACGTTCTTTATCTGCCAAGCCAGTCACTACACTCACCATCACTGTTCGCCCGAAGAGCACTACCATTGCCTCAACAAGGACACAGTCTAGCGATTTGATCCTGAAACGTGGTGCACCTATCCACCAGCAGCATAACTACGCAGCTCCCTCTTCCTACAGTGAGACAGAGGATGTTACCCCGCCACAAAAAAAACTGAAGCCTGACCTGCCCCGCCCAATCAAAAACATGATCCCACCAAAGTCCAAAAGCCCAAGCCCGCGATCATCTGACTCCGAGGACAGCGAGCGTAGACGCAACCACAACATTCTGGAGCGACAGCGACGGAATGACCTTAGGTCCAGTTTTCTCACATTAAGGGACCAGGTGCCAGAACTGATGAAAAACGAGAAGGCTGCGAAAGTGGTCATCTTGAAAAAAGCCACTGACTATGTACACTCTCTTCAGGCAGAGGAGCAAAAACTTTTACTGGCAAAGGAGAAATTGCAAGCCAGGCACCAACGGTTGCTCACGAAAATGGATGAGGCAAGGACTTACTAAACTAAGCCGGCCACGACTGTCACTGCCACTTTGCACACTTTTGATTCCTTCGGGAAGAATAGAGTTTTTGACGTTACGAATGTTGGATTACTTTAAATCCTTTCCCCTGTACCTTGGGGGCAAAACACAACGGTATCCAGGTTCAGATAACTGGATGTTCTTCAAGGAGCTAATGGCCAGCCAAATGTCGAATATCCTTGTTATGTTCATATTTTTTTTAATCTCATGACTTTCTCCAAATGTGATTTTGTGAGTATTTTCGATCTACTGTTGACAAACACAGTAGTTTTGAGTTGGAAGAATCCATTCCCTTGTTTAATGGTGCTTCAGGTGTTCATTTACAGTTGCCATTCGTACCTCTGAGAAAATCTTTGTAAATACAATTTATACTCTTGCCTTTTGTACATGTCTTGGGTTTGGAATCCGGTCTCTGTTGTACCGGAAGTTCTTATCCAAGAACTGTCATACCTCAATGTTTGAGGAGCATGTTTTTTGTATACAAATATATTGTTAATCTCTGTTATGTACTGTACTAATTCTTACACTGCCCGTATAACTTTAGTATGATGCTGATACATAACTAAAATTTGATACTTATATTTTCGTATGAAAATGAGTTGTGGAAGTTTTGAGTAGATCTTACTTCATCACTTTTTGAACTAAGAACTTTTGTAAAGAAATTTACTTATATATGCCTTCTCCTAGCCTGTTTCTTCCTGTTAATGTATTTGTTAATGTTTGCGGCGCAGAACTGACTCTGAGCTAAGTTCTGGGTTTCATTTCTTTTCAAACGATGTACATTTAGTGCTGCATCTTATAGCACTTTGAAATACCTCATGTTTATGAAAATAAATAGCAATTACATGACTTTACTTTTTAAATTCCTTTTTTGTGTCTTTCTGGCTTTACCCAAAAAATCTTATTTAATATAAGGAACTGTTTTTTTGAGTTGTCTACTTCAATACCTGGCCAGCAGTTGCTGAAAGAAACAGTGAGTTTACAAACTCCTATATTCTGGTCCTACAAAGACACTAGGCCTGTGCGGCAAATTCCGTTCCGCTCGTGCCATTTGGGTAATTTCACGTTCCGCGGAGAACGCAAAATTGCCCAAAATTCTGCGGTCTGCGACATCGCAAACTTTTTTGCTTGTTCGCGTTCTCAAAATGCGTGTTTGCAAGATATTTCCCCCCGAGCACGCAAACAGCAATTGCAAAAAGGAAAAAAGCATCGCGAACAAGCAATTCCGTATGTTTGCGGAAATTCTGCGTGTTCGCGGAGATTTTTTACCGTTTTGCGGAGATTTGCGTAATGCGATTACGCAAATTCCACCCACCCCATGACAATATGGACGGACATTAAGTAAGTAACTGTTGTTTCGAATGTGGCTTAGGAGTAACTTCTGGGCGTAGTACGCGTAGTAGTGCTATGCTACGTGAACTGCATAGTGCGGTAGGAAAAATGCTGTTCACACTGATTGCACAGTGCCGGATGCTTGTCCGCACTGTGCAATCATTGCAAATAGCATCTTGCACAGTGCAAGCGGTCGTTTTCTGCCACTCGAGTAGATTTGTACTCGAGTGGCAGCTTTCTTAACGCGGACTGGTAGTTTCTCATCGCGAGCGGTCGCGAGCATACGCGACCACTCGCAATGAGAAACCTCACCTCCCCGCATTGAGAATCTCGCCGGGAGGTTTATTTTCCACGCACTCGATCGGCAACTTGATGTTGCTGATCGCAGACGAGGAAAAAGTCTCGCCGGGATGTTGATTTTGCTCGCTCGCTGTCGCCAACTTGACGTTGAGGACTGCAAGCAAGCAAAAAATGCCTGCTACGCTACGTGCTTTTGCAATGTGCTACGTGCAATTCGCGTAGCGCGTAGTAGCGCAAACTACGCACGCTCCGCGAGCGTAGCATAGTATTACACCCAGGGTTACTTAGGAGTAGCTTAGACTGTATTCTTTGACCAGGAGTAAGTGCATGGTGCTCTAAAAGTCACAGTATTTGTGATTGTTTTTATTGTTTTACTTTTGCTATTGTTTTTACTTTTGCAGCTGCTGTGGCATTAGAATCGGAAACCACAATAAGCATTATCGCTTTACACTCGCTGCATTATTCATTTTCAGTTTATCTATGGACACGTAATTTGTTATTGGTCATGCAGGTTTCACTGTTTGCTCTTCTGTCACTAAATTCCAGGCTTGGGTCGTACTGTGATGCCATTGTGAATGGATTCAAGAAACACAGTCCTGCTATGTAGCCTACTTTTTAGATCTCGCCTGAGGCAGCATGTGTAGTCACTTGTGAGATGTTTTGTTAGCCTGCAGTGGGCTTGGAGCCTACCGATTGGTTGTTTCATTGTCACTCTTATTTTCTTGCTTCTCTTTGTTCAGCGTTTGCCGACTTCACTTTCTCTTCATGTCGTTGTCCCTCCCCTGGAGCATGGCCAAAGTACTTGTGTCATTGCACTTCTCTTGCTTTCAACTCTACTTTTTTCTCTTAGTTGAAGCACTCCAAAAGAGTGCATGTGTTTGCTGGCAGTCTGCCTCCTATCCTTCTTACCTCAACCCCACTGTGGCTATCTCTTACCCATGTGCTTCTGTCCCACTCAATTATTGCTTGCCCCCACCCACTGCCTGTACCCACATTACCTTGTGGTTTGTGTTGTTGTTTGTCCCCACCCACCCTCCATTGCACTCTGACCACCCATCTGTTCTCTGTTGTACTCTTAGTTATTGCTTGCCATGTCCCACTCCGTGTTACTGTTTGCAGCCACCCACCCTTTCTGCTCCCTTTTGCTTTTTGCCACCCACCCTCCTGTCCCTCTCTTCGTGTTGTTCCTTGCCCCCAACTCTCTGTTATGCCCCATGCTGTTGGTTGCCCCCGCCCTGCGTTGTTGGTTGCCCCCGTCGTGCTGTGTTGCTTTCTTCAAGCCTGTATTGTTGCTGGCCTCCCACCTTGGGTTGTTGCTTGCCTCCCGCCCGCGTTGTTGCTTGCCTCCCGTCCGCGTTGTTGCTTGCCTCCCGCCCGCGTTGTTGCTTGCCTCCCAACCCGCGTTGTTGCTTGCATCCCGCCCGCATTGTTGCTTGCCTCCTGCCCTGCGTTGTTGCTTGCCTCCTGCCCTGCGTTTTTGCTTGCCTCCTGACCTGCGTTGCTGCTGGCCTCCTGCCCTGCGTTGATGCTGGCCTCCTGCCCTGCGTTGATGCTGGCCTCCTGCCCTGCGTTGATGCTGGCCTCCTGCCCTGCGTTGATGCTGGCCTCCTGCCCTGCGTTGATGCTGGCCTCCTGCCCTGCGCTGATGCTGGCCTCCTGCCCTGCGTTGATGCTGGCCTCCTGCCCCGTGTTGTTGCTGGCCTCCCTCCCCGCGTTGTTGCTGGCCTCCCTCCCCGCGTTGTTGCTGGCCTCCCTCCCCGCGTTGTTGCTGGCCTCCCTCCCCGCGTTGTTGCTGGCCTCCCTCCCCGCGTTGTTGCTGGCCTCCCTCCCCGCGTTGTTGCTGGCCTCCCTCCCCGCGTTGTTGCTAGCCTCCCGCCCCGCGTTGTTGCTAGCCTCCCGCCCCGCGTTGTTGCTAGCCTCCCGCCCCGCGTTGTTGCTAGCCTCCCGCCCCGCGTTGTTGCTAGCCTCCCGCCCCGCGTTGTTGCTAGCCTCCCGCCCCGCGTTGTTGCTAGCCTCCCGCCCCGCGTTGTTGCTAGCCTCCCGCCCCGCGTTGTTGCTAGCCTCCCGCCCCGCGTTGTTGCTAGCCTCCCGCCCCGCGTTGTTGCTAGCCTCCCGCCCCGCGTTGTTGCTAGCCTCCCGCCCCGCGTTGTTGCTAGCCTCCCGCCCCGCGTTGTTGCTAGCCTCCCGCCCCGCGTTGTTGCTAGCCTTCTGCCCCGCGTTGTTGCTAGCCTTCCGCCTCGCGTTGTTGCTAGCCTTCCGCCTCGCGTTGTTGCTAGCCTTCCGCCCCGCGTTGTTGCTTGCCTCCTGCCCCGCGTTGTTGCTTGCCTCCTGCCCCGCGTTGTTGCTTGCCTCCTGCCCTGCGTTGTTGCTTGCCTCCTGCCCTGCGTTGTTGCTTGCCTCCTGTCCCGCGTTGTTGCTTGTCTCCTGTCCCGCGTTGTTGCTTGCCTCCTGTCCCGCGTTGTTGCTTGCCTCCTGTCCCGCGTTGTTGCTTGCCTCCTGTCCCGCGTTGTTGCTTGCCTCCTGTCCCGCGTTGTTGCTTGCCTCCCTTTCCGTGTTGTTGCTAGGCCCCATGCACCCTTTTACCTCCGCTCTGTTGCCTGCCCCGACCCTATGTCCCTCCCATCTGCAGGGTGAAAAAAAGTGCCATCATGTGGCCAGCACTGACTGCAACAAAGCACTTTTTTTCTTTAACGCATTCTGCACAGCAGCCATGTTGTTGTACAATTTAACTAAAAGACAATAGCAAAGCAAACTGCTCTCATAGTCGAGACCTATAGGCTTTGCCAGTGCTGGTTTATTTCCTCCCATTCACCTGTCCATTGGTTGGAAGCAAGCAATGGGTGATGATATCAGGAGGTGGAGCCACCCCCACTGCATTGTAATTTGGTAGGCACTTCTTTACGCCTTAAGACCACACTTAAAGGACCTACTACTTCCCCTTGCAGAGTAAGAGAACCGATTGCTTTTCTTCTATGTGTTACCACCATATCGTTGTGATAAGCCCATACCTTTACTGGAAACATCATAGCTCTTGTAAGAATTTAGCTATTAATGGAACTCTCAATTTTTCCAAAATCATATAATTACTTTTTTTTTTGTTTTAAACCTGTTCATTTCACAGTGTAACTCATCTGCTGGAGGGGCAGAACGCCTTGCTTCTTGCTGTGTGGCCTGCATCCACAGTCGTTCGGTTAAACACTAACTAGCCTGTCAGCACAGATGGTGCTGGCCTTAAATCATCCCTTGTTGCTCGTCTGCCAAGCACAGTAAGTTGTAACGGGGTAGCCAGGCAGGAGATTGAGGCGGGACCTGTGTGCACTTTTTCTGTTTGATTAATAGGGTATCGAGCACAGATTGCAGCGGTACTTACGGGATCGCGATAAATCGCACCCATTTGTCACCCTGCTCAATGTGCCATGTAAGGTTACTTTATTTTCCCAGTCACTTGTGGACTTTCACTGCGGTGCAGTGTTCATGCCAAGACCGTTCCCTCTGGAGCGTAGTACGGTGTAAACGAAAACCAGTTCAGGCCTTTTATCTTCAAAACGTACCTAGATAATAACCAACAGATTTAGGGAGTAAGCCTCCGTGTCACACTGAACCGGGGCCGGTCTGGGTTACCTTGGTACTTCGATGGTCAGGAGGTCCTCAGAAGTCAATATAGCCTCTAGAAGAGCAAATTACACGCCTTGATTTAAATACAGTTAATATTAATCGTCAAAGACATGCCCGGACAGCATCCCAGATATAAAATCCAAACTTCTACAGGAACGAACATAGAAGTATAAATGACCTTTACTTTAGGGTTCAAACAAGAAACTACGGACAATTTTGGGATGGGAAACCGCATTATGATGGCTAGAACGTTAGAACCTTGACATTTTGTATTGTATAAATATTAAAGATGATGGAATTTGACACCGTCCATCATAGGAGCAGCGATATTTTCTTTATAATAATTTTTCATTGATTTTTAACACATTAAGGTTAAAAGACTGATACATTTCATACAATATCATCATTTCAAAAGGAAGGGCATTACATTTGGAAAAAATGCGTTTGGTAATCGTCCGTGTTCCTTGAAAATGATCCCACCGGATCCCCCAGATTTAATATATTTCTGCCGGCAACACCTGCCACTGTAAATCACCTCTAATTGTGAGAAATGATCCATTCCTCTGAATCGGTTGTATGATGCAGCCTCTCATGTATAAACCATGCAAGCCTAAACAACGCTGTCTGAAACACCACCACAACTTTACCACGAATCTCGTTGTGAAAACACGATTGCTAAAGGGATATGCGTGATAAAGTGCTCACCCCAGCCCATCTGCCCAGCTCCCTAACATCTGATACCCCAGCCCTGCGATCCATCCTGGCCCAGCTCTTAAAACTACCCTGAGCCCTAAAACCCAGTCCCTGTCCAAAAAACTACCCTGACCCCAGCCCCAGAGGGCCCTAAAACCCTGCCCCAGCCCAAAAACGACCCTGAACCCCAAGCCCCACCCTGAGCCCTAAAACCGACCACCCCCACTCCTGAAAACTGCCCCTTCTGCCCTAAAGCCGGCCCAAGCCCTAGAAACTACCCCACCCCCAAAACCAAGAGCTTCCTCTTCCGATCTTTCCTATCCCACACATGTAGACGACTGACTGCCTTAAACATGCATATGCGTGGCTCAGGCAAGCGTTGTTTGGTGTGCATTGAAACGGCACCATTTCCCCTCTGTATCAGACGCTGATTGGGGAGCTATGTCAGACCACTATCCTAACAGGAACTCCATATTGGTTAGATAGGCCTGCATTGTGGCCACCCCATTTCTTCTATGATTCTTGGAATCACAGGCTTCGAAGCGAGGTCTATTAGTCTTCCCACTATTGCAACAAGTTCGCGCTCAATAGGTCACCAGTAACATTTTACTATCAGACACTCCCAAATCATGTTGTATAAGGTTCCGGGTTCTGCCTTGCATTGTAATGGGGGTAGTGCTTCTGTACATTTTCCACAACCTAGCTGAGGAGAAATATTAATGGAGGTATATAAGTCGAATGAGTCTCGTGATGTGAAATGGCCAGCTTCAGCAGGATGTCTTTTCTTCCCTCTAGCCATCCTCTTCAAAGGCCCCATATCAAGTTCCCAGTGTACTCCTAAAGCCCTTCCTACCTATTGGTTTGAATTTGGGGGTTTGCTCCTAGTGAGTTACATTCCGGGACATGTACCAATTCTTCTTAAAGCTTTGGAAATAAACAGATAATCTATCCGGGATTGGGAAGAATGCACAGGAGAAAAATATGTGTATTCTTGTAGGGAAGGGTGGCAAATCCTCCAAGAATCGTCAAGGGATCTTTGAGTTATAGTGGAGGTAAATTGAGTATGAATGGGTGAGGGTGAAAAACGGGCATTAGATTTTCTGTCTAAAAAAGGGTTCATAATCGTATTGCAATCACCACCTAAAATAAAATAATCATCATTATATTGCATCGATGAAGAGAGAATTTGAGGACAAAACAATTTATCTTGAATAGTGAGGGCATACAAATTGAAAATAGTTAAGGGAATCTTGTTAACCATCACAAGATACAGCAACCCATCTGCCATCAGAGTCATTATCTTGATTTACAAGCTGTATATTCAAACATTTATGACAGAGAATTGCAACACCATTACGTTTCCCCGAGCCAGGAGAAGCAAAAACATGACCAACCCAATTACGACGTAATTTGGAGATTTCAGCTTCTTTGATATGAATTTCTTGTAATAACACTATATCTCCTTTTAAATGAGCTAGATGAGATAGAATACGTTGTCGCTTAATAGGAGAACCCAAACCTTTAACATTCAAAGAAATTATGTTTACTGACATCTATAAGTATAAAATGTAAATAACAACTGAAATAAAGTAAGGTTCTAAGTGAGAAGCAAACAAAGGTGCAGCTAGAATAATATGAATGAAAATGTCGAAATATATGAGGAATAAAAAGAGGAAACGAAGAGGGATCCGATATCGAGAAATAGGAAAGAAATGTAATGAGATAAGACGAGGTGAGAATAGAGAATGAGCAAGAAGGAAATGGAAAAAATACAAAATTGAAACTAAAACTGGTTAGAGGAATAATGATATATAAGAGTAACCAATAAACAATCCGCATAAAACTGCGAGAATAAATCCAACGAAGAAGAGGAAAAATAGTAAAATACAAAAGAGAGAAAGGATAGATCAAAATACAGTAAGATAGAGAAGTGCAAAGAAGGCATGAGAGAAAGATAGAGAAAGAGGGGAGAAATAGAAACAGGGTAAAGACAGGACACAACATAAAAGAACAAAATAAGAAAAATATTCAATGAACAAACATTGCAACAAAAGATATACCACAAGGAGACGGAAAGAACAGGGGTGGTGGAGCCACATAAGGGAAATGGAACGCTGAACAGAAAACTCCAGGACGAGACCGTGAGGAGAACAACTTCCAGCAGAGACATAGAAGGTACAAGATGATGAGGGACCACAAACCGTTACCTAAGAAATGAGAGAGAAGGAAAAATTATGTAACAAAACACACCAAAGACATAATAAAACAGTGAATGGCACATAATATAAAAGACCTAATGATCCAAAAATTATCACACGCTACAGACAAAGGAAGATAAAAGAATAATGAAAACACAACAAGAACAAACATCATCAAAAATGAGGCAAAAGTCCATTATGGCCAAGGTATTTCCATGGACTCCACTCTGCAACTGTTCAAAAATTGCTGAAGTAGCGCAGGATCTTCATAAGTAGTCGTCTTGTTATTGTAAGTCACTTTGAAGAGACAAGGGTGGAACAAGCCATATCTAGCATTCAAACTGCGTAGGGCAGGTCTCATCTCCAAGAATCTTTTCCGACATTCTGCAGTTATCTTGGTATAGTCCGGAGCAAAAAAGAGATTAGAACCCTTCCAAGTGATCTTTCCATGTTCTTTCGCTGCTTGAAGAACTTTGAGCAAATCAGTGTATTCTAAAAAATATAGGATAACACCTCTATGCTTTGAAGAAGATGATGCAGAGCGAGAAATTGGGCCAAGACGATGTGCACGTTGAATATTCAATGGTGGACTGTCTGGGAGCCCTAGAAGGGATGGTAAGAAAGTCTGAAAAAAGGAGATTGGATTTGAACCTTCAAGAACTTCAGCCAAACCATAAATGCACAAATTATTACGTCTGTTGCGGTTTTCTAATTGTTCAATCTGCTGTTTGAGGTGCGCTATCTCGTTGGACATAAGAGGCACCTGATTAGTAAGTCCTTGAACCAAGTCCACACAACTTTCCAAATCCCCAACTCTCTGCTCAGTGAGCGACCATGAGGTCTCTAGGTTTTGCAGATAAACATTAGTCTCTTCCATATGTGGCTTAACAGCACGAATTTCAGCAAGTATGAGCTCCATAGAGATTGAGGAAGACGAGTTAGTGGGAGATGGCGGATTTACTTTCACTCGTTTGCCAGAAGCAGCCGTCGACGCCGAGGGTATTTTAGCATCTTGCTTTGAACCTGGGCGGGAACCAGAAGATGAAGCAGACCCCTTGGGTGTATTAGTCAGTAGTATGATCTTCCATGGGTTCCTGCAGAACATTGAAACAGAAATCTTCTAAATCCGCCTGTTTAGGTTGAAGCGACCCACTACGGTTGTTTCGAGCCATTGCCATGAAAAGCCGCACAAGAAGAAACCCTTCGAGGAAGTTGTCTAGAGAGTCGCAGTATATGCGCCAACTTGGAGAATAAATAAAAGTCAGCAGAATGCAGCAGAAATAAATAAAAGTTGACACACGAGTGTGTTGAGGATGATGAAAAACAGTCAAAAACGAAGAAAAAATGGTGCCATCACGAAAGGTGCGCGTTTTCTGAGAGAAATAATCATCTCACACAGTATCAACAGTGTTCAGCGGGAGCGCCGAAAAACAAAAAGGCGGCCATGATGGTGCGCTGAGGCGCAGCAACAAATTAAACAAAATAAAGGAACTGGGCTCATCATGTGCAGTGGTTTTCGCTGCATTAGAGGCAGCCTTGGTTCCGGCGTCCGATGAAGATAAAATTCGGGTCCGGAACAAAGAAATACGTCCTGGAGCCGGCCCGAGTCCTCATCGTCTCGGCGTAGCTCCCAAGATCCGTGGCCATTTCCGAAGGCTCCGAAGCCACGCCCCCGTAGCAATTCTTCTTGATGGGCTCCAAGGTCATGCCTCAGTTTTGGGGATGTATAGAATTGTGAGTTATGCAGGACAAAATCCGCCTTCAACTGGAAGGAATCCATATGTAATGCAGCCCAGACTTTGCCTAATTTGCGGATGCCAATTCAGTACCTTGCCCAAAAGTACTTTTTTTGTAGTGTGCAAGATACCACGTGCCCAGTAACTAGAGAACCTCCAGTGTAATTACCTTCCTAGTCTCTCCTCATAAATGCTGACTACCAGCAGCCCAGGAGCACTTGTGATTGGGGGCTAGGGCTGTAGGTAGTTTGAAGCCATAAAACATTCCAGTGGAGTCCTCAAACTAGTCTGTCTCCAGTAGGAAAGCTGGGTCATCTCTGACACTGAATAATCATTAATGGTGATGAGATATTCTACCACGTAATAGAGCAGTATGCCTGCCATCCTTGGTCATCCATCATACGTGGACGGAACACACTTATTGAAGGGTACTCCCCTGATAGTTTATTCGCCAAAATAAATTCTTGCGCGAAACAACATATTGTCTTGAAGAAGGTTAAAGGGAGTGGGCAACTATTGAAGAGTACTCTCGCTTGTTTATTTACCCAAATAAATTTGTTTCACTCATCTATGGATTGTCTTGATGGTTAAAGCGACTGGACACCTACTGAATGATACATTTGCTTGTTTACTCACCTAGATACATTCTTGTGCACAATTATGTATTGTCTCGAAGAGATCTGGGGGTAATTCTGCAACATGTGGAACATTCTTGCAAATCTGATCATCTTAAAAGTCTCCACTTCGCCAAGTTTACTGAAAGGATGGCCTTAAGTGGCTAAAGTGCTAAGGACAAGAATTGTTAAGTATTTGGTTAAAATGAGTCCTTTTCAACTACGAAATTCTGGATTCAGAAACTGTCTGGCTAGTTGCCCTTGCCTGCGATTTTAATACATACAAAGTGAAGAGCCTGGAATACCTGCTTAGCCAAGTCTTTTGAGGGTCTTTGGTGCCATTTGAAACGTGAAAGAAGGCACTCACCACTTTTGCACTGTACCGTGTCCTCATAAACTTTGCAATCTTGTTGGGCTACTAAGTAACTACCTTTGCACACCCTCCAAGGGTAGCTTGATAGAATAGTCATTAGAATAGTCAAGGCGTAGTTTACATGGTGGTGATAATAGGTTTTATACATGTATAGTATTACAGTAATACCATAATTTTATGGCTAATTTAAACTTGGTTTGTCGGACCGACAATTCAGTCCGCACCTTAAACCATCATGCAGTTTCGTAGCGGTTCCCATGATGACGCATAGGTGCACGCAGTCTGCAGATGTTTTCCATAACCAGTACTGGAGGCAGAAAGCATATCGTAGGCAAGCTTCTTCTTTCAGCTGGGTGCTGAATGTGGAACTCTTTGGAGCTCTGCGATCTACCCAAGGATTCTCCACTTTTACACAACTTAGTAATCACTTTGTCTGCTTCCGGGTCTTTCAATCCTCCTCTATCAACAGTTGGTGTTCTTTGACCAGCCTCTTCCAGCCATTGGCTTAAGGGTTTGGCAATCACATCTTGGCTTGTCCAGTAGATTATTTGTTTCTACCTGATGCTCTTTGGGTGAATCCATCCACCTCCACTCGAGTGTTTGATGTCTGTAGTGCTCTAGCTCATGGCAAGGCTGGCCCAGAAGGTCTGAAGCCAGCGGTATAGTTGGTGTATTCGGTAAGCGTAAACAGGCAGCAATTTCAATGTATTTATTTATAGAGTTTTGAGTTACATATGTGTAAATACAGTTGCATGTAGTAAGCACAGATATATAGTAACGCTATAAATAGGAGTAAACCATACACAGTCGTAGTTGTACGAGTTACATATGGAGAAGATACTGCAACATGGAGTAAGCACAAATTCATGGCAACAGTGTCTATGATGGACAGTAGTATATGTGGGTGATATAGTTCTGGAGTAGCTATGGTAGTGTGTGTGGACTTGGGTAACAGTGTTTGCATATGCTAACAGTGCTGATATAAAATGAGAAAAAAGCCTAAGCACAGAATGACACAGAGGCATACAATAACAATGAAGACCAGTGAATAAGCAAAGGAACATATAGGCCTAGTATAACAGTATAGACTATCAGTGCGGACATACCAACACAAGCTACTCGCAGGATGAGAATATGAGCATACAGTAGCAAGATCTGGCGTAGAGGCAATCACGTTTCCACATGGAAGTTGGAGGGGGGTAGTGGGCTCAGATCGGGGAATTTTAGACAAATTGGACGAGTTGCAGTAGAGTGGCCTGGGGCAACAGATTAATTTGAAGATCCTTGCCAGCTGTATCGGGGGCGGTAAGGAGCTGTTGGAAGCAGAACATAATGGGCTCAACTTCAGTTATAGCTGATACAGGCAAGTCATGCCAGTGGTCAGTTGAGAGAGCCACTCCCGGTGCACATGGCACTCACATGGGTAAACCGGGGCCAGTCAAGCAAGGCTCACCTCATTGTTCTTCCACTTTTTGCGCTTTCCTACTACACCTCTTGTGTTTTTTTTTCACTTTTTTTGCTTTTCTGACGATCAGGGCATTAAAATGGGATCAGTTGTCCTCCCGGTTTCAATGCTGTTATCTTCATTGATGGCTGCTTTTCAGAAACTCCACGACCTCTAGGTGCACGTAAACGAAGTGCAGTATCATGATGGTATCCAACTTGTTGCTTGGACCTTAGATGGGGTGGTGAGAAAATGTGCTCAGAACTGTCACTTCACTGCACATTCACTACAACATCCCTGCAGAATTGCCAAATTGTTCAGGTTGATTTCACTGAGGTTTCATCAGCAGTGCAGACAGGGGAATATAGGAATGAGTGTGAATCCCAACCACACTTGTTCCTATTTTCTGCCACACAGCCACTATTACTGGACTTTGAGTGAGTCTGTGAATATAAATGTAAATATACTTGTAAAGCACACTGCCGCCCCATCTTGGGGCATCCTGGCGCTGTATACCGCTGTGGAACCCTTCCTGGCTTTCCCTGTGAGATGCTCCCTACGGGGCACCCCCAAGGTTAAGCCAGGCATCCCAGCGCTAATGGGGGCGTTGTGGAGATTAAGCAAGCTATTGCCCAGAGTTGCAGAGTGGGACCCATGATTAGAGTAGGCACCGAGGCCAGAATTATCGAGTCCGCGGACATTGAGCCCAAGACCCTGCCGCGTCGGGAATTGAACCCTGGTCCCGGGCCAGACCTCTGCATCAGGGACTGCCGCTTCTAACCAGTGAGCCACACTTCTCCATGAATGAATGTCAAGTCAAAGGTATGGACTTTTCTTTATTCATTAGAGTCGCAGGACTTTCTAAAGCTGCAATACAACCTGAAATTGATGCTGTTTGGACAGAAGCCTCCTACATGGCCTTGTGAAGTTGTGCAGTCCTGCTTTTTTATGTTGTGGCAGCATACTCTAGTCAATGCACAGGCCTTTTCACCTGCACCCATAGAGAGGGATCTGTTTACAGGCTCTCCCATGTAAAGTCTACCACATGCTCCCATAACTGGGTTCCTTTGCTTCCTTCCTATCTAGAACATCCTATCTAGTGCAGTTACTCAGTGTCAGTTTTGTGTAGGTTTACATGGTGGTGAATGGGTTGAGAAGGAATCCATTTCACTCTACGTGCATATGTTATCCAAGATGGCAGTCAGCGTTTTGTAGGGCTGGTGTCAGCCTTTTCAATATACCAGCCAACACATAATCCAGGCAAGCCTGGGGCTAGATAACCAGGCTTTTGATCTAGTCTGGTATTTCACTGCAAAGTGGTCACCGCATGTGAAATGATCTCGCTTTCAATAGCCATTCCTCATCTACCTGAGATAACCTAAACCTGTCTCAGAAGAGATGGCCCAGACAGCATCTCCTTGCTGAGACATGCTCCTCCAGTATTGGAGGACTAAGACATTCAAAAGTTGCAACTCCCTGTCCCGAATGGTCAGGCCTAGCCAGCAAAAAAGTTCTAGTCTCTTCAGCCAGTACTTAGCTCATCTATGACTCGTTAACACGGGGGTTCTGTGCACCCACATAGGGGAGAACAAGGCTGCAGAATCAAGAGTTAATCTCTATATGTTTGCCATTCTCCGCATAGAATGGATCTAAATCCAGGAAGCCTTCAGATGCACCTTGCAGATGGATTTATGGAGTGGAAGATTATGCTACCTCCCTGCACAACGAGCAAGAGTGCTCTTGCAAGGAGAAAATGATTCTGTCCACAGGACGCAACCAAGTCCCTATTGACTTGACCTGTTAAGCAGGTTTGAAGATGCTGCACCTGTATTCATCGTCTTATCCATCCCTGGAGCTGCTGAGAAATCTGTACTTCGGCTTTTGGCCTATGGCCCCATCTCGTCAGCTGGAGGAAGTCAAGTTAATTTCTGAACTATTAAAATTAAGTCCTAGCTGTAGTGGTTCCAGAGGTAATGCAGTTTGAAGCTCCAGTCCAAACCCACTTCCCAAGCTATTAGCCATATAACCAGTGAATGCTCTAGTGCCTATCATGGGTTTGACTGACCAGTGAGTGCCTGTGCCACCAGAAAATCTTGACAGCGAGCCAGTGGCTACTAAGATACAGACCCTTACTCCATACCATCTGGGTAAGGGTAACCTATGGGATACTAGAACCCTTCCTAGCCACATGCAACAACCCAGAGCCCACTGGTCTACTCGGTTTGATTCCATTTCCTAGGACTGTGCCCTTCTCAACTAGACAGCTGTGACTGGAAATCTGGCTGCCTCCCGCTCCCTCAAATGCCAAAAGCCACGGGGAACACTTTCAAAACATTATTTCCAGGTGGATGCTTTTTGTCTGGGTGGTGGGTGTTTTAAGTTTTAAGAATCCTAGCAGTTGCACAGAATGCATATCACATATTCTTTAGTGGACGTAATCTACAAACCCAGGCATTAATTGAAAGCGCCATACAGTTGGCATCCACTCACTTTGCTGAAGAACCCAATCACTTCTGAGCACATTAAGTTCCCTTGAAGGATGATCGTAATTGTAATAAATAATAGCTGGCACAAAAGAGCTGAAAACACTTGAAGGGATGTGTCGGACCCAGATATCTATGTTAGTCAATAGGGAAAGGTTTGGAAGACCTTGACTCTTTTGTCAAAAAATCCTGGTTTCCTTTATTATACCTGATCAATGGAGCTAAAGGTACCAGACAGAATGATTTATGTCTTTATACGTTTTTTTTGTATTCTTATTGAGCGAACCTAGCCAAAAGGCTGCAAAGTGCTGTAGATGGTCAAAGACAAGCATGAAGTCAATGAGTATTTGGGGTTGGGGATGGTTAATGCATTGTGCTATTGTATTCTTTAATGAGGTGAGTCTTCATCTCTTTCCCAAATTGGAGCAACTTTGGGGTAGTCCTGGTGCATCGTGGCTGTTATTCTAGATCCTCAGTGCATAGATGGAATAGGCCTGCTGTCTTGGTTTTTAAACTTAGCCTGTAGTCTGAAGGTGCCTTGGCTGCCGGTGTTCCAAGAACTATCACAGACGGTGAGCTTTCCTGCAAGAGAAACATGGGTGCTAGTCGTGTTGGCTTTGTAAATGATATAGCTAGTTTTGAAGATGGTGCCGGCCGGCAAGGTGAGCCGATGGAATTCTATCGGGATGGGGTGATGTGATCATATTTCCTCAGACCCTGGATTAGACGTGCAGCAGCATGTAGGAGGCCCCAAATGGGTGCCAGCATGGAGTCTGGGATGCCATGGAGTAGGGCATTACTACGATTCAGAGTAGGGAACACAAGGGTGTGAACATCAGTTTGGCAGTGACTTTCTAGTAGAAACTGTTTCACTTTCTTTATACGAGAGGGCCGTACCAGGCTGTCTTGGCAATGTGTTCTTTGAGAGTGAGATTGGTGTCCAGGGTGAATCTGAGTAACCGCTATCAGTGAAATCTTGGGTTCGAAGTTGTCAAGGTTGTACTATATCTTGTTTGTTCTAGGCAAATAAAGGAATTCTGTCTTAGTTGGGTTGAGTTTCATGAAGGCTTTGGACATCCAGGTTTGGATGATGTCAAACCCTCTTTAAGGCATTGGATGTTTGAAGGAGAGTTGTGTATCCTCTGTATATTGGTTAATCTTGATGCTGTTATCTGTGAGTAGAGTTTCAATTAGCTACATGTGAAGGTTGAAGACGACAGGAGACAGTATGGAACTCCGGGGAACTCCACACATGATGGGAATCTTTTGAGACCCAGAGGTACCCATGTGAACAAAATGGTGTTTGTTGGAAATATAGGTAGAGAACCAGTGAAGGACATTGCCAGTGAATCACATTCAAGACTTCAGGGTATTGAAGGTGGGATGGCCAACTGTGTCTAAGTCAGCTGATAGGTCCAGCAATATCAAAAGGCAGGGGTGTTCTTCATCTGTGGTCAAGAGGTCATCATCGATGATATGTAAGGCAGCGATTTCCGTGCTGGAGCATGATCTGAAGTTAGACTGGTAGTCATGCAGGAATTGGTTAGCATTCGTGTGATCTTAGAATTGAATATAGACTGACTTTACAATGGTTTTGGTTAGTGATGGGCCGGTAATTGGCAAAGTTATCAGGGTCAATTGTAAGTTACGTTTGGAGTGAGACGATCAGGCCTGTTTTGGGAGCTTCTGTAAAGATGCTTTGAGTGAGGGAGAACTGATAATGGCTAGTAGGGGTAAGAGAGTGTCCATAGAGAGAGTTTTGATGAAGGAAAATTGAAAAAATCATCTCACAAGAAGTGTGTTTGAGGAAGTTGATCATATCAGTGAGATGTGGGAGAGATAGGGGTTTCAAGCTGGCCGTTGCAGGATTCTATTGGAAGTGGTTAATGCAGTGCTTGATTGTCATGAACAGTGTTCTGCTTCTGTCGGTGTCTTTATTAATGAAGTTGTTTGCATTTTGCATGGAGGGACCTCTATCAAGAGGTCCTCTAGAGTTCTGTTTTTCTTCCATTTTCTTTCCTGTCTTCAGATGGCTCATTTATTGTCAGCACGGTTTTAAGAGTACCAAGGGGCCGAAGGCTTTGGCTTGCACTTGACCACTGTATTTCCAACATGCATATTCACATAGCTATTCAAAAATTGTTGAAATTGCTCAAAAGGGTGTTGTTGTTGGACATGGAGTTGAGAGGGTAGAGATGAGTTCATGCATTAGGTTTTTTAGTGAGATACATCTGCTCTTTGTCCTTGTTTCTCAGAAGCTGTGGTGAAAGTAACACAATTCAGTCAGATTTATCCCAAGAAACTTGGAAAAGTATTGATATCACAAAGCTCAAAACACGTTACTAACACCTTAAAGCCAACACATCAAAGTGATCTATAATTCACACCCACCAACAAAGGATGGCACCAAAGAAATGAAATGCATATTAAATGTTGGAGGCTCCGGGGGGACCCCCAAAGTCTCCGCAGCCCTACTTGCTCCCGTGCCAGCACCCAGCCTGGGTGCGGCAGGAGACCCAGGATGTTCTCCTGCCGTAGGAGACCATCCTGGGTCATACGAGTTTTCTTCTGATCCTGTTGGGTGGGAGTAATTCTAAGTTTCCTGCCCACGAGAGCATGAGCAGGGACAAACATTTGTGTTCCCACCCGTCAGGAGCAGCTTTCTGCTCCTGCCGTGTGGATGCACATTAGACTTTCCTGCCCATGCTTCGGGCCCGAATCTATGGTGTCTTGGTGTCCCGGGTTTGGGATCACTAGGACACCATGATGGAGCTGCCTCCATACAATGGTTTCGGAGAGTGGGACTGTATGCCCCTCCCCCAAGTATGTTTATGGGCCCCAAGGTATGGGGTCCGCGGGGCCCAACGTGGCTCAGGGAGGGAGCCACATACCCTCTCCCCTTAATTTCAAATATGGCCCAGGGGATCGTGTCCCTAGTGCCTCAAAGAGGCTCGGGGAGGGCAGCACTCCCCCAACTCTACTAAATACATTTTGCAGCCCCCGACCCACCCCGATTTTTAAACACACCTTTTTTTAAATAAAAGTTTGCAGTGGATCTGCAAATCCTCTACAAATTTACAGCAAAATGTTTAAAATATATACTTTGGTCCCATAGGGTGGAGGACATCCCTCTACACCAGGCCTAGGTGGGCAGAATATCCCTACCCTGCCCCTCTATCTTTTGTGCTTTTTCTCAGAACAGGAGATGATTGAGGAATGCACTGCTTATGACCTCACATATTACATCGCTCATGACATGGTCAGTGACATCACTGACGATATCTCAAATGGCATCACTGATGACATCATCAAGTGAGTGTAAGTGTTTTTAAGAGTTTATGGGTGTTAAACATATATACTAACCTACTACAAAAGTTAAATTAGTATACTAGATGCATTACAACTAAGTGATACTACTTCTAACATACATTGAGTAGCTGTGTGTATCCTTTTGTGTATGGGTGTGTAAATGGCTGTATGGGTGTGTAAGTGGGTGTGTGAGTAGCTGTGCGGGTCAGCGAGATGCTGTGTGAGTGGCAATATTGGTGTGTGAGTGGGTGTGTCAGTGACTATGGGTGAGCGAATGGTGATTTGAGGAGCTTTATGGGTAAGTGGTTATGTAGTGATGATGGATGAGTGAAAGGGTGTCCGAATGGCTGTATGAGTGAGTGACTCAATGTGAAAGTGGTAGTGTGGTGAGTGAGTGGCTGTTTGGTTAAGTGAGTTGATGTGTTTCTGGCTATATTGGAGAGTAAGTATCTGTGAATGGCTGTATGGGTGAGTGAGCAGATGCGTAAGCGCTTTTATGGATGTGTGAATGTGTATGTAAGTGGTTGTGTGGGTGTGTGAGAGTGTGTGTCAGTGCTTGTGTGGGTGAATGAGTAGCTGTGTTCAGAGGTTCTATGTGTGAGTGAGTGAGTGGATGTGAGAGTGACTGTAGCAGCTGTATGGGTGAATGTGTGGCAATGTGAGTGGCTGTAAGGGTGAGTGACTGATTGTATGAGTGGCTGTACAAGTTAGTGAGTGGGTGTGTGAGTGCCTCTGGAAGAAGGAGTGGGTGGGTGTTTCTGTCTAGCCATCCTAGGGAGTGACCTTGAAATTCTTAACGTATACACTCAACTTTATAGAGAGATGTCCCATTAATCCACCACGACTACAGTCTGTGGTTACAACTGACTTAGTGACGAGAAGGGACTCACTTAGGGGATTTCTCCATAAGTGCTCTATGAAAAAGGTGAGTTCCATCTTTAAGTGCATATCTTGTAACTGATGGTAATTTCACTGGAGCTGAAAGCCTTCCTTCTAATGGTAGAATTCAGAGTGGTGAGGGTGCACATTAACAAAAAATGGGTATTCTATTTTTAGAAGAAAAACACACTCCCTGCAGCTCTGCCAATCGACAAGGCTTGTTTCTGCTGGTGTCCCATATTATGGAAGTGAATTACCAGAAAAAAAACAACCTGAGTAGGCATTTCTGCTCTCTTCATAAATGGAAGTTCACCAAGAAATTTTGAACTCAATCCTCAAGACCTGGAGTTGTTCAGCCACTAACATCTTCATTGCTGATCCGAACACTGTTAGACTGCTGAATGCGCAAGTTGCCGGATCCCTAGGCCCAGGGATGGCCTGCGGTTGGATTGGGGAGATGCATTTCTATTTGCTTTTTTCTTTCTTCTACTTCTGCAGAATATTAGGGACAGCCCCCTATGTGTGGTCATCCTGGGTGCACCAGTTTAGCCCCCTGCCCCCATGCCTGCTTCTTGAATCTGCTCCATCTACTTCATAACAGCTGAACTGGACTGTTTTTTTATTATCTTGTATTTTGCTGAATATTTTATATTTTCCTACTATGTTGATTTGTGTGATCAAAATAAAGTATTTTGACTGACTGACTTCAGAGAGAGCATATGTCACTTCCACAGATCTCGTGTCCATAAGGTGAGAAAAGATGTTGCATAATCCCTACTCTCTTTAAGTAGCTGGTTCCTTAAGAGCTTGCCTTCTCTGATTTCTGTCTTTGGGGAGTACAGTGCAACAGCAAGGTTCTGCTAATGGACCTTTCAGAAGAATATAAATCTGCACAATTACTCAGCGAACGTTGTTTCTCTTTTCTAATCATATAGTGGGATCTTGTGCTCGTGTTGACACCTACAAGACCTACGTAATTGCTGTCGAGGCATATTGCAACATTAAGGGTGGGATTGGTCTCTAATCCCAAGGAGGTTGTCAAGTGACTTCTGACAGGCTGATGCACCCGTTACATATGGTGAGTGGCTTTATGGTCTATCTATGGTCTTTTAATATCTCATCATGGTTTTAGCTAGACTGATGACTCTTTGTGATATGACAACCCTCTCCACGAAGACCTGGTGCATAGAAATATGTTGTAAGTATGGTGTATATAGATAAATTTCTGAATAAACAATAGATGGGCATGTAGTTTCCCAAAGAGAAATGCATGCACAGTTCTCATTCAGACACCCCAGGATCTCGGGATTTGCAAAAAAAACATGAAATCAGAACTTTTGAAAAAATCCCTCAATTTTTACAAAGTGACCGCACAATTTGTGTAAAAAAAAAGAATAACATGGGGTTGACCTTCTCTTTACTGGCTCTGCGCTGAGCCAGTAAAAGAGAGTGAGCAACTGTCTAGCAGGCAGCAGAGGTGTTAACTTCCTCAGTTGCCTGCCTTTCGAATGGATAGAGCCCCCTCCTGTGCAATTAGCCTGCAGCCTGCCTCACACATTTCAGTGTGCCCCCTGCGGACTCTGCAGGCAATTGAAAGGCTCTCCTGACCACCACCCCCCCCCCCCCAGCCACACCTTCCACTGCAATCCTCTACTTCCGCCCCCCTCTTGTCTACTGTTAACCCCTAACCTCTCCCATGTCTCATCATTTATTTGTAAATGCCCCTCCCTGCTGCCGCCCCCCTTGTCCCAGGCCTTGCTGCGCACACTGCTCTGCTGCACAGTGCAAGGAACACTGTGTGTCTGTTGCCAGAAAGAGCAGGTTTTCAATGTGTAATCTACTCTTTGTCATCACACATCCGTCATCCTCCAGTTCGAGGCACTAGATTGACTCTGCAACGTTACAGATTGTGACATTGCGCAGGCTTCAGCAGTGACAGCGCACAGACCTTCAGTATCTTTGTGGCAGGCACATTTTTTGGCCACTGCGAAAATACCGCCCATTTTGAGGCTATGGTTCAGAAAGTTAGTATTTTAGGGCTACAAAATCTGCCACCCAAAGCCTAGAAATCTTGGGCGGGTCTGTAATAAGATAGAACTGAGGTTGACAGATTATGTAGGCTGCTATTATACGGTTATAGCAAACTGTATTCCTTATCAAAAACGTCCCCTCACTTGAAATTAGGATTTAATAGCATTCCTATGACAAAGCTGGCCCTCACAGTGGGACAAGCTGCCTCAATGACGTGAACAAGAGCGTTCTGTTTTTAATGAGGCACGTTCTACAAGTGCATGCGTGCCTGATGACGATGGTGCTAGTCCATGCGTGACTGGCCTGCAACATTACTCTGCCTTTTATTCCACCCTCAATTTAACACTAATTTGGCACAGCCAACTTTCTCAAGGTAATATAGGTAATGGACATTGCCACCAAGAGCACTATATTATGGTGCATGGGAGAGGAGCTGTAGTATATATTACTAATGCTCCAAATATGGAAACATGATTTCCCTCAACCTAAACTATGAGTGTTTTCTGCTGCGCCAACCTAGAGAAGTACAAAGCTAGGTAGTAATTCATACAGTCCATGTGTGCCTCTGGGAATCAGTAAGCACCAGCACTGCAACTGATGTGGAGAAGGCACAAATAATCCATATATGCCACATCTCCAAGCTGCATCAGCTCATTTTGACAGAGCAGTGAATGTCTCTGAAGAATATGCTGGAAGTTGTTTCCTGGTGTTGCCACAAGTGCATTTGGTTGACAGGAAATAAGTCTTGGCTGTTGGTAAATAAAATCAAAAACCAATCAGAGGAGTGTGGAGGTTGTTGGTAAGCTGTTAAGCCTAAGGAGTGGAGATAGACTCCCAAGAATTTCCCTACTGAGGAATCTGAAGCAGTAAAAGTTGTCTTTAACCATCAAAAAACAGTGACACCACTTGTGGTGAGTAAAAATCTAAGAAATAGAATTGGTCACCCTCATTGATATAAGGACCATAGTGAATGTAATATGGCTAATAATAGCGCAGCCTAGGCAACAAGAGTAGCACAGCAGGAAGCACATCTGTAGTTAGAGTTCTAGAGCGTATTCAGCTGAAGACAGTTTTCACCTAAGGCATCAGACACAGGGCAAGAAGATTGTAAAAATATTTAGCGCCCAGACTAGAACCAACTGAACTGTGATACTAATAAGGAACTAAAATTGATACACTGTGCGGCTCAACATTATTATTTATGCTGCAAATATCAATAGACCTATTCTGTTGGGACGGGAAGTCTCCTGCATGTCTCTGGAGAGAGTGCTTCCCCTGCCTTATGCTAATCTCCATGCAAGTCGCTCAAAAGCTACTGTATAGTTTCTAGATCCCTACCTCAGTGAGCATGACAATCATACATGTCCACTGGGGGTCTCCCTGTTTACATGGATTGAGACCCTAGAGCTTGGCTCTGAGGTCAAGGGGGCATGCCTAGTGCACCCCTATTTTTCAGAGAGTGGCTACTGCCCTCTCTATTATGGCTGTGTAGACTGACAGTGGTGGCAGCAATAAATCTATAGTCAGGAGGGGTGAGTCCCTAGGCACCCTCCTGACCAAGTCTGTGCAGTTTGCCATGCCTGTGGGCCTGTTGCCTTTGTCTGACTGATGTGTGTTTGAGAGCCCGTGGGTGTACAGGGGAAGAATGGTGATTTGAGCCAGTGTGAGGAATGCGAGCTGTTCTGCTGGACATCCCAGCTCCCCCTGTGCCCCTCCCTATTTCCTTAGAAAGGCCTGGTGGGCTGGGGTAGACACTCTGCTCTTATCTGGGTTTAGCTGCACTAACTTTGTGGAGAGAATCCTCCCCACTGGTCAGGGCCTCCTGGGCTGGAGTTAATTAAAATTCCTCTCTAGAGGGTTGCACAACCATGATACCAGAACAGGACCTGCTACCTGCTTTACCCATGCATTGAACACGTGGTGAATGGTCTGTGATTGGAGGTGTATTCAGAATGCAAAGAGTAGCAGACCCTCTGATTGGATGAGCCTATCAATCAGAGGCGATAAAAGTCTGGCCTGAGTGGTCAGCTGTTGTTCAAGACTGGTCTATGACTGATGAGTGGCCACACCAGAGCCCTCGGACAGTAACCAGACGCGACCCCGCAGTGTGAAGACACGAGATAGTGGAGTGGTGTGGCTCACTGGTTAGAGGCGGCAGACCCGTAAGCAGAGAACGGCCCGGGACCAGGGTTCAATTCCCGACGCGGCAGGGTCGTGGACCAGGGTCAAAACGGACTTGATAATTCTCGCCTCAGTGCCTACTCTAACCAGGGAACACACTCGGCAACTCTGGGCATTAAGCTTGCCTCATCTCTACAACGGCCCCCCACAGACGCCGGGGATGCCTGGTTTCACCTTGGAGATACCCAGAAAGGGACCATCTCACAGGGAAAACCAGGACGGGTTCCCCAGCGGTCTTCAGCGCCAGGATACTCCTTGGAGTCACAGTGCGCTTTACAAGTACACCCACACACACATATATATATATATATATATATAAGACTGTTCACTGTGGTCTGGAAGAAAGGCATCATTAAGGACCAGCTGTTTGTGAGGCTTGGAGGAGCATTGGCTGTGGACCAAGGAAATTACAGACAGCTGCCCAAGGTGTGGGAAGGAAGCTTGCGGCACATCACCAAAGGTGTGGGAAGGAAGCTTACAGCACATCACAGAGTCTGGTGGAAAGAAGCTTACAGCACATCACAGAGGCTGGTGGAAAGAAGCTTGCAGCACATGACGAGAGCCAGAGAGTTGGATGCTTGATTCTAGTCTTTGAAGGTGAGATCAAATCCCCTCTAGGCTCCTCCCTTGCGCTGTGGGAGCCTGTACAAGCAGTAACTGGGAAGAGAGGCCAGTGAAGCAGACCCCCACCTTTCTTTTTGTGATCTCTGAGGGTATCAGGGTGAACTGGCACTCTGTCCAGCCACTACCCTTCTTCAGCTAGCCAGTGGCTACTGGACTAATGGGACTCCAGTAAACTGTGCCAAGACATCCGGCACCTTTGATCAGATCCCTGACACCACTAGAGCAGTGTCCTCACTCACAATGGGAGGGCACTTCTGTTGCTTTGGGTGGGGGGTTATGGGGCTGATCATGAACATTTGACTTCACATCATATGCTGAAACTATATCCTTTCAATACAAAGTTTGGTATCAATGCTCTAGTGAATGAGAACAGCCCTGTGTAACATGATCTGTAATATGCAATGCTTACTGTGTGTTTTCATGTTAACTGTGTTTTTATAGTGCTTGGCGTCTAGGCGCTATAATACTGTTTGGGGTCAAAACTCTGTCCCAGAGGGTTGTAGAGACTTCTGGTTTTCACTGTTTATCCTAGTTTTATGTGTAGAATAATTATCTTATGTGTATTAAAGTACTTTTCTTTTATAAAAAGTAAAGCACTGACTGGACATTGAGTTTATCAGCTGGTGGTACGGTTTACACTGTATTCTGAATGTCTAACCCCACCTCACCTCCTTGAGTAAGCCTTGGACTGCTCTGTCTCGCTACCCTGAGAGAGTCAAGTGCTGGAGAGGAGTACTTGGTTATCCAGTTTTGGGTCCCTTAGTACTGAGGCCCCAGGACACCAGTGAGGGAACACTCCAGTTGATGCGATTGGAGCGCAGTTACCCCTGAGTGCCCCGCCCAGGAAGCCGGGTCTAAGATATTCCTACCTAGTTTGCCAGCAGGTGCAAGATACTTGATGTGGATCTGAATGTTGCTCAGTCTTTCCCCAAGCTTGATCTTTAGGCTGAATACCATCGATATTACTCACAGAATTTGAAATACCTAAAATTCTCCACCCGTGTAGGGTTCTACCAGTACATAATATTGTGTGTCTGAGGGCAGTTAATCTCTAGAGTATTGCAGAATGCTATAAGAGAAATAGTGGGTAAATTCATGGGATTTTGGACATCTGGGAGAATATCAGAACGTATAGAATAACTGATGTTTACTGGTTGAGAGCTACCCTTCAAAGGCTAAAGAGCAGTGGTCTAAATCTTAAGTAAAACAGTGAATTACTAAACCTCTGATTGAGGTTTTTATGCAGTTGAGGTTCCAGAAGATGCCAATATGCCAACATGAAGTTCCCCAAACCACACCACAGCCTGACTGACCTCAGAACCTTCTTTTTCGCCTTTTAGCCTTTTAACCTATTGTGGCCAGTTGAGGATGCGTGATGCAGATACCCCTGAGCAGGTGGGCAACTAGAGCCAAATTTCGGGGTGGGGTGGGGTGGGGGGCTTCAAAATATTTCGGGGAGGGCTAATTCTTCCAACCATAGACAGAGTGGCTGTAAGAAGGGGTGAACACACAACAAAAGCCTCATTTACAAGTAAATGGTCTTTTAAAGACCTGTTAAGTACTCGGGTGCGGCTGCAATTAGATGCTCGCCAGCCCGCGAAGCTGTCGCAGTCCAGGCTGACACACACAACGGGGGGTGGGGGGCTGAAGCCCCGTGAGCACAATGGGTGTTGCGCGCCTGCCCCTCAGTCATAAATGTATGTTCTACATCGTTTCACTAAATCTAAGCCAGAAAGCATAAATCGACAAGCGAAGAATAAATATAAACAACAGGGAGCTGCAATATTATACTCCTTATTTCAGAACCCAGTACTAGTTACAAGACACACCATTGAGTTAAAAAATGTAGTTGCTTACATGAGACTTACAAAGCTAAGCAAAATTTATAGCTCAAACTTCCAAGTAGATATATCGCTAGAGGTCCATGTGGATCCAAGAAAGCAAGGGCCATGTATGTTAATAAAGCATGGATATCATTTCTCCAGATAAGGGCTTATAATGAATACAGTCTGGTCAGCATTGTGCAAATAAAGTAGGTAGTCAGGCATGAGGCTGATAGACCTATGTCATTCCCTATGATGGTATAGAGGGATATGACATCCATTGTTACAAGTTGGTACGAATTCTGCCATGGTGTATTTCGCAGTAGCCTCAAAAAATTAGGAGTGGCAAAATTTAAATGGGCATACATTGAGAAAAGGGAAGCCAGACAAAATGAATTATTGCCAACAATGTTCGACAAAAGCAATGTGGAGAAAGACATGAGCTCCGTTAATGTGCCAGGAAAGTCGGATGTTAAGAGTAAATTGAGAACATGGGAGGAGTTGAGCCGCAAGGAAATAAACAAATCATGGGAACTGATAACCCTAAAAAAGTATTTGGAGGTTCAGAGTGTCCCAAGGGGACTCAGAATAATGTTGATGCCCAGTCACCAGGTTACATCCAAGGAGTTACTACAGGAGTGGGGCGAATTCATCCTTAAGTCCTCATTGGGACTCATTGCTATATTGGTGAAACACATTGAAGTAGGTCGGGATAAAATGAAGGATCAATTGCATGAAGCTGAAAAGCAAATTGCGACATTAAAGATGACAACTGAAATGACTAAATTCAGAGAAGATCTTGAAGTACAAATAGAAAAACATGAGGATGTGGTAAGGCAACGTAAGCACATGAAGTTCATCAGAGACTCGGTAGACTATGCTGAAGGTCGCATATTTACATTTGCGGGAAAGTTCGATACATGAAAACAACAAGCAGCGGTAAATAGTGCAACAAGCATCTCGAGCAGTGCTTCCTCTCTAGTCTCCACAGATCTCAGTGAAGGAGAACTGGGAGTACCGTCAGACACGGGAAAGATGTCTTTTTTAGGAGACATGCGTCTTGTCCTACAACAGAGACAGTGGGAGCAAAATCAGATCCCCCAACAACAACAAAGAGGAAGAGGGAGAGGACGCAAATGAGTCCCAAGAGACCGAAGAGAAGGGGAAAAAGGCGTAAATGGGAGTGGGAACACAGAAAAGATAGGAACGGAGACCCGGAGCATGCGCCAAAGAAAGAATCTATAATGGATGAACTTCAGGTTGTAAATCTATCCAAATGAAAAATATCAGAAACTGAAATTAAACTATTGAAAAAGGGAATAAATTTCTGTTCAACAAAAAGAATGGACCTAGCACAAGTGAGAATAGATTTATATCTATACATCCATAAGTTACAATTGGCAAAGTTTTTTGCGGAAAAAGAACAACGAATAAGAAACAAAAAAGATAATGAACCATCATCTTCTCTATTGGTCAGGGATACAGAAGATTTTATGACATTACTAAATCTAAATGCGGAGGAAGGTGAAGAAGAAAGAAATATACAATTCAGTGTTCACAATCAAATGCTTTTGGACATGATCTCGATATGCCTAACTAAAAACATCTTCGTATTTGGTGATGGAATATACCGCCAAAACAATGGGACAGCTATGGGATTCTAATTAAGTCCCAGTTACGCCTGTTTGGCAATGGGATGGTGGGAGAAGGAATTGCATGTAACATAAAAAATGATTGTGCATTGAACAAAATCATCAGTTGGACACGATTCATTGATGATTTACTCATTTGGGATGGCAGTGCAGAAGAATTCCAGGAATACTTTGAAATCTTCCAAAAAAAGAAAATGGACTTCCAGAATCCCATGGGCCCTTAGCGAGACCTCGTAGGCGGCTAGCCACTTAGCAATGTCGTCACTGGGTACATAACAAGCCATAATATCTTTTGGTAGGTACGGTCTAGGTTCCCTGGTGTTGGTCTGGATATCGCTGCCACCATTCTCTGATTTGGGGGATCCTCGGTTTAGGGCTTGTAAATCCATCTCTTTGATGGTTCGCTCATGCGCCAACCTCCTATCCTCCCTTTCCATGTCCATCCTGGCTAGTTCTATTTTCAACCTCCTCTCCTCCCTCCTATCTTCCAGCTCGGCTTCGGTTAAGCCCCTGTCTGAAACGCTGCTGCTTGCCCTTGAAGGTATCCTGGGACCTGTCAGAAGATTCCCTCTCCCCATTTGGTTCAGCAATGCAGCCTCAGTAACAGTGTCCCCATCACCCACTTCCGTTTCTGGTTCCTCCCTTAGACGAGCTTCTAACCATGCCCTTATGCTTGTCAGCAACTCTCCTTTCTTGGCACCTTTATTAAAAAATACCCCGTTCTGCTGACACCAATCCCTGAGTTGGGCCACAGTATTGGCTTCCAGCTCTTTAAGATTCACCTCCAGCTTTGCCATGGTATAAAATTACTCACAGGAGAAAACCACGAAGTGACCTGAGGTTAACCTCCACCCACCACCAGAAGTAAATTTAGAAAAATCAAAAATGTAAATTAGGAGGGCCGCAGGGAGAAAACTCCAGGTGAGGTCTTGTGGTTGGCACTGCGTTACTAATAAGTGAGTGTAAGTACAAATCCGTTATCCCACCGCTGAAACACCAATTATGTTGGACCTAGATTACCCAAGTCTACATATGGTAGCTTGGCACAGTAGTGGCTACAGCTAACTCAAGGCGTTGGTTAAGTAGTTACAAGTCTCACTCACAGTAACTCAGTGTTGAACCACTAAAATAAAGACACAACACCACTGTTTGGAAAAATACCGTTACCTTTTATAAAAATAATATGTCTCTTTAGATTCAAATCATACAGGATACAACATCAATTTCTTTCAGGAATAAACATTACACTTTTGCTTTGAGAAATTACTTTTCACTCTTCCTGCTGTGGAAAAAGGGCAGTAAAACACATTCACTTGGCAGAGTTCAGTAATGAGGAAGTGACACTCTTTTGAAATTACAAGAAACCTGTTAGATTTACACTATGCAGGGTTACACACTTACATCACCTAACTGGCATGTACATTTCCTAACAGTTTCAGAGTGCTCTTCAGGGTTATTGGCCTGCTTCAGTAGTAATTTTCAAGACCCTAGTATCACTACCCTGTAACCAATTCTATAATTACTCTGGTGTATCAAGCTAACTCCCAGCTTTGATCAACCCTGGTTTCTACCATGAACTATTATTTCTTCTATTCACAACTTAGGATTTTCACTAGCAGTTCCCAGCTATCAGACTCTTTAGTGGCCCCTCTTCCCTGCTCCTTACTTTAGCGTGGGGACGATGATGTCCCAGTCCCCACGCGTCACTGTTGCCTCAGGGCGCCTGCCGGACTGGGGGGTCTGGCGGTGAATCGATTGGGGTCCCCAACTCTCCCCTCCCTGCTCGTGTCTGCTTCACACTTTGACACTCGAGCGGGGAAGGCAAAACTGAGCAACACGCCTGGGCCTTCTTTTCCCTCGCTCGCGCTGGCTCCTTCAGCTAGCGCTCGAGCGTGGGGGGATCGAGGTAACTGACACGGCGCTCCGGGAATCCTTCCGGCGCCTCTTCAGTCACTCCGACCGTCGCGCTGAACCTCCGGTCATGCGCGGAAGCACTCCTCGACGACTCCGCCTCCGCTCCCGCCTCCTCAGCGACGCGCACTGCTCTGGGCCTGCTCACCTTATTGCCCCTCCTTCCGGGGACATCCACAGCTCACGGGGCATGCGCGAGCCCGACGCTGGAAGCGTCTCTTCAGGGGCCGACTCACTTCGCCTCACAGAGACCGATTAAGGCAGCGCGGGTGCGAGGGACCAGTGTTCCCGCTTGGCGCCGCGCTGTCACCACTCTTTTAGCCACTGATCCTCCCCTCACTTGGCTCCAAGGAAAAACGCTGCACAGAGCGGGACGCTCTATCTTCAGGGTCCCAACAGGCTCCGCTGCCGCCTGCCTCCTCCACCAAGCCTCAGGAGCACCACAGAGTCCACACCTGACTGGAATCCACTCCCTACTCAGCGCTGGTAGGTGGAAGTCTTATCCAGGAAAGTTAGGTCTCCTAGCAGAGCGTTCCACTAGGGATCAATGGGGGCAAGTCTTAGAAGGGTCTTTCTTCTCAAATAGCTCGATTTCTTTATCAGTAGTTGTTGTCTGGAGAGAGGGATCGGTCAAGGGCTGAAGGGGGAACAATCCTCTGAAGTAACTGTCAGCCTCAGAGACAAACTAGCTGCTCTCAGTGTGTCCACCTCCTCTCACCACTGCCTCACTCCTCTACTCTGGGGTCAGCACAAAATGGCTGCTGGTCACTGGCCTTATATAGGGTGGCCTGAGACCTGCAGAAGTCTCTAGTCAATTCTAGAAAGTTCCCTAATGTTATCCTATGGACCTGTCCTCCAGTAGTGTCCGTTATGGCAGTTGGTGGACACCATCTTAGGTTTCTGGAGATCCCTAGATTTTCAAGGGGGCTGACTAGGCCTCACAGGTTATGAGGGAAAAATGGCGTCATCGCCAAGGAACACCTAGCCCCCTGACAGCATTAAAAAATCCCTGATGGACATATGTAAAAATAAAAATAGAAACTCTGGGAGGCTAAGGGGGACAAAAATAAATCATGATGGTTAGAGTCTTCCCAGAAGCAGACAGGTCTAACACGCGTCCCCCCCAGCTGAAAGTGGGGAGAACTACCCAACCCCTTGGGAGTCCTCATCACTAAGGCGGAAATACCTGGATAGACCGTCTGCGTTGGCATGGTCCGCCCCAGGTCGGTGTTCCACCCTAAAGTCCATTCCCTGTAGGGAGATGGACCACCTTAGCAACTTGGGATTCTCCCCCTTCATTTGCATCAGCCAACGAAGGGGGCGATGGTCAGTCTGAACTAGGAAGTGCGAACCAAACAGGTAGGGTCGCAGCTTCTTCAGAGCCCAAACCACCGCAAAGGCTTCTCTCTCAATTGTACTCCACCTCCTTTCCCTGGGGAGTAGCCTTCTGGACAGGAAGACCACGGGTTGATCCAAGCCCTCATCATTTAGCTGCGATAACACTGCCCCAATGCCATGTTCTGACGCATCTGTTTGGACAATGAATTCTCTAGCAAAATTAGGGGCCTTGAGAATGGGAGCGGAACACAATGCTTGTTTCAAGGTCATGAAGGCTCGCTGGCAAGCCTCCGTCCAGACTACCCGTCGGGGTTGCTTCTTGGAAGTAAGTTCAGTGAGGGGTGCCACAATAGTGCCATACCCCTTCACGAAGCGACGGTAGTATCCAGTGAGGCCCAGGAAGGCTCGGACCTCTGTTTGAGTCTTGGGGGGCTCCCAGGCGATGATGGTCTCAATCTTTGCCTGGAGGGGCTGCACCGTCCCTCTGCCCACCAAGTGACCTAGGTACACCACCGACCCCTGTCCGATCTGACACTTGCTGGCCTTGATGGTCAAGCCAGCCTGTTGCAGGGCATGAAGAACAGCTTGCAGGTGCTGCAAATGGTCCTCCCAGCTGCTACTGAAGACAGCAATGTCGTCCAGGTATGCAGCAGAAAAAGCTTCCATTCCCGAAAGGACCCTGTTCACCAGCCGCTGAAAAGTGGCAGGGGCATTCTTAAGCCCAAAGGGCATCACACGAAATTGGTAGTGTCCCTCAGGTGTAGAGAAGGCTGACCTTTCCTTCGCCTCCTCGGTAAGGGAAATCTGCCAGTACCCTGAAGTTAGGTCAAAGGTACTTAAGTATTGAGCAGCTCCCAGCCGGTCAATAAGCTCATCCGCCCGTGGGATAGGATGTGCATCAGTTTTGGTTACTGAATTCAAGCCTCGGTAGTCCACACAGAATCTCAATTCAGGTGTGGTGCCTGGTGGGGCAGCTTTTGGTACCAAAACCACCGGGCTAGACCAAGGGCTACCAGAAGGTTCAATCACCCCTAACTCCAGCATCTTGGCGACTTCACTTTTGATGTTGGCCTTCACCTTGTCCGACAGCCGGTAGATTTTAGATTTCACAGGTGGGCTGTCTCCTGTGTCCACGTCATGGGTACACAGGTGGGTCCTACCTGGGACAAGGGAGAACAGGGGAGAAAATTGCTCCAGGATCTGGCGGCAATCACTTTGCTGTTCAGAAGTCAGGGATGGCGAGAAAATCACTCCCTCCACTGACCCATCTTTTTCTTTGTACGAGAGAAGATCAGGGAGAGGTTCACTTTCTTCTTCCTCTGCTCCATCGGTTACCAGCATTAAGACAACCTCGGGCCTCTCATGATGTGGCTGGAGACCATTGGCATGCAGCACCCTGAGGGGCTGCCTCGGGGTCTTAAGATCCACCAAATAGGTGGACTTCCCCTTTTTCTCCAAAACCTCAAAGGGGCCTGTCCAACGGTCCTGGAGGGCATTTAGCTCTCCAGGTTCCATTACCCACACTTTCTGTCCAGGCTCCAGTTCCACTGGGTGAGCGTTGTGGTCATACCACTCTTTCATAACTGCTTGGCTGGCCTCCAAGTTGTCTGAAGCCTGCTTCCACAACTTAGCCATTTGGCTCCGGAAGGCCAGCATGTAGCTCACCACGTCCTGGGGAAGCTTCCTGGGAGTCTGTTCCCATCCGTCTTTCACCAGGCTGAGAGGTCCCCTTACAGGGTGCCCATACAAAAGTTCGAAGGGGCTGAAGCCCACTCCCTTCTGTGGCACTTCCCTGTAGGAAAACAAGAGACAGGGTAGGAGGATGTCCCATTTCCTCCGTAGGCTCTCAGGTAGACTCCGTATCATACCTTTCAAGGTTTTGTTAAACCTTTCCACAAGACCATTGGTTTGTGGGTGATAGGGAGTGGTAAACCGATAGGTTACGCCGCACTCCTTCCACATAGCCCGCATGTATGCTGAAAGGAAGTTAGTCCCCCTGTCGGAAACGACCTCCTTGGGGAAACCCACTCTGGTGAAGATCCCCATCAGGGCCCTTGCCACTGCAGGTGCAGTGATGGTCCTCAGAGGTATTGCCTCTGGGTACCGTGTGGCATGATCCACCAAAACCAGTATGAACCGGTGTCCAGCTGAAGTTGGTGGATCCAATGGCCCTACAATGTCGATGCCCACCCTCTCAAAGGGGGTGCTAACGACAGGTAGTGGTTCCAGGGGAGCTTTTAGCTTCACCCCAGTTTTCCCACTGGCTTGGCAAGACACACACGTCCGACAATATGTATCCGACGCCACTTTCATTCGAGGCCAGTAGAAGTGGGGGACAAGCCGGGCAAAGGTCTTGTCCTGTCCTAGATGTCCTGCCAATGGTATCTCATGAGCCAGTTCCAGTAGAAAGGCTCTAAAGCATTGAGGGACCACCAAGGCTCTGGCTGAACCGTGGCCAGGTGCCTTGGGCTCACTGTAGAGGAGTCCATCCTCCCAGTAAATCCGGTAGCTCCCTTCAATGTTTCCCGCTGCCTGGGCGTTGGCCTGTTGCCGCAGCCCCTCGAGAGTAGGACACTCTTTCTGAGCTTTGCAGAACTCTTCCCGGGAAGGACCTCCCTCCACATGCCATTCAGTTGGGATGGGTAGGTTTTCCAGGGAAGCAACATTCTCCCCGGTGGACTCCAGATCCACCTCCGCAGGTGGTCCAGCTGTCTCACGAGGTGGAGATGTCGAGGCAGGGTCCTCCGGCCTCCTGTCCTTCTCCTCTCTGGCAGCCGGCTGGGCCATTGTTCCAGGCTCCAGCGTCAGTGAACTCCCCCTTCGGGCAGTCGCGGACCTTGTGCTGACACAAGTCCAGTCAGGGGGTCCCAGCATCTCAGAGTGAGTCTGGTACTCCACCCTCCTCCAAGCATTGTGCTCCATATCATTCCCTAACAGGCAGTCAACAGGCACGGCAGGGCTTACGGCAACTCGAAGTGGACCTGCAACCCCTCCCCACTCAAAGGGAACCTCAGCCACAGGGTAGTGGCCCAATCTGCCGTCAGCCATTACGGCGGGATGGAGTACATCTGGGATGACCTGCTCTGGAGACACCAGCTGACTCCTTACCATAGTCATGCTGGCTCCTGTGTCTCTCAGAGCCTCCCCTCTACGGCCATTGATGGTGACCCACTGCTCATACTTAGTAGTATTAGAGGGCAGCTGGGTCTTGGGAACCATCTCCTTATCTCCCAGGGACACTAAGGTGACACCCGCCCGCTCCCCTCCATTAACCAAAGGCATCTCCTCCCCGAGCACTACACTAGTGATTCCCGGGGCTTTTCCTCCAGTGGGAGGGGGTGGTCTTTTTGGGCATCTCACATCTCCTTTATAGTGTCCCACACCACCACACTCAAAACAATGAACAACCCTTGGCTGCTGGCTTTGGCCAGGGGTAGGGTTGCGAGGGGGGTTACTCTTGGGGATGAATCCTCTGCCCCTTCCTTGCGAAGTATTTTGTGGCCCTTTTGAGAACTCCCTCTTAGTTTCCCCTCCCTCTTTCCTCTGGGGGGCGCCCTGTCCTTGCTTCTGGGAATTCCCTCCAGTCCCCTTAGTCGACACCCGGGTACTAACCCAGATGTCCGCCTCCTCAGCAAGCTTCCTGGGGCTGGTCAGCTTGCTGTCCACCAGATGCTGTCTTAGTTCGGGAAGACACTTCTCGAGTAGGTGTTCCTTGAGTATGAGGTCATATAGTCCCTCATAGTCTCCTACTTCGCTGCCTCTTACCCAACCCTCCAGGGCCTTCCTGGAGTAGTCCAAGAAATCTACCCAGTTTTGCGTGCCCAGCTTGTAGCTGCCCCGGAACTTTTGCCTATATTTCTCAGGGGTCAACCCAAACTTCTTGAGCAGCGCTGATTTCATAGCCGGATAGTAGGTCTGTTCACTCTGGTCAAGAGCCAACAAAGTATCCCTGCCAGTGGGGGGCATGTATTTGTATAACCCACCTCCCCAGTGGACTTCCAGAATCCCATGGGCCCTTAGCGAGACCTCGTAGGCGGCTAGCCACTTAGCAATGTCGTCACTGGGTACATAACAAGCCATAATATCTTTTGGTAGGTACGGTCTAGGTTCCCTGGTGTTGGTCTGGATATCGCTGCCACCATTCTCTGATTTGGGGGATCCTCGGTTTAGGGCTTGTAAATCCATCTCTTTGATGGTTCGCTCATGCGCCAACCTCCTATCCTCCCTTTCCATGTCCATCCTGGCTAGTTCTATTTTCAACCTCCTCTCCTCCCTCCTATCTTCCAGCTCGGCTTCGGTTAAGCCCCTGTCTGAAACGCTGCTGCTTGCCCTTGAAGGTATCCTGGGACCTGTCAGAAGATTCCCTCTCCCCATTTGGTTCAGCAATGCAGCCTCAGTAACAGTGTCCCCATCACCCACTTCCGTTTCTGGTTCCTCCCTTAGACGAGCTTCTAACCATGCCCTTATGCTTGTCAGCAACTCTCCTTTCTTGGCACCTTTATTAAAAAATACCCCGTTCTGCTGACACCAATCCCTGAGTTGGGCCACAGTATTGGCTTCCAGCTCTTTAAGATTCACCTCCAGCTTTGCCATGGTATAAAATTACTCACAGGAGAAAACCACGAAGTGACCTGAGGTTAACCTCCACCCACCACCAGAAGTAAATTTAGAAAAATCAAAAATGTAAATTAGGAGGGCCGCAGGGAGAAAACTCCAGGTGAGGTCTTGTGGTTGGCACTGCGTTACTAATAAGTGAGTGTAAGTACAAATCCGTTATCCCACCGCTGAAACACCAATTATGTTGGACATAGATTACCCAAGTCTACATATGGTAGCTTGGCACAGTAGTGGCTACAGCTAACTCAAGGCGTTGGTTAAGTAGTTACAAGTCTCACTCACAGTAACTCAGTGTTGAACCACTAAAATAAAGACACAACACCACTGTTTGGAAAAATACCGTTACCTTTTATAAAAATAATATGTCTCTTTAGATTCAAATCATACAGGATACAACATCAATTTCTTTCAGGAATAAACATTACACTTTTGCTTTGAGAAATTACTTTTCACTCTTCCTGCTGTGGAAAAAGGGCAGTAAAACACATTCACTTGGCAGAGTTCAGTAATGAGGAAGTGACACTCTTTTGAAATTACAAGAAACCTGTTAGATTTACACTATGCAGGGTTACACACTTACATCACCTAACTGGCATGTACATTTCCTAACAGTTTCAGAGTGCTCTTCAGGGTTATTGGCCTGCTTCAGTAGTAATTTTCAAGACCCTAGTATCACTACCCTGTAACCAATTCTATAATTACTCTGGTGTATCAAGCTAACTCCCAGCTTTGATCAACCCTGGTTTCTACCATGAACTATTATTTCTTCTATTCACAACTTAGGATTTTCACTAGCAGTTCCCAGCTATCAGACTCTTTAGTGGCCCCTCTTCCCTGCTCCTTACTTTAGCGTGGGGACGATGATGTCCCAGTCCCCACGCGTCACTGTTGCCTCAGGGCGCCTGCCGGACTGGGGGGTCTGGCGGTGAATCGATTGGGGTCCCCAACTCTCCCCTCCCTGCTCGTTTCTGCTTCACACTTTGACACTCGAGCGGGGAAGGCAAAACGGAGCAACACGCCTGGGCCTTCTTTTCCCTCGCTCGCGCTGGCTCCTTCAGCTAGCGCTCGAGCGTGGGGGGATCGAGGTAACTGACACGGCGCTCCGGGAATCCTTCCGGCGCCTCTTCAGTCACTCCGACCGTCGCGCTGAACCTCCGGTCATGCGCGGAAGCGCTCCTCGACGACTCCGCCTCCGCTCCCGCCTCCTCAGCGACGCGCACTGCTCTGGGCCTGCTCACCTTATTGCCCCTCCTTCCGGGGACATCCACAGCTCACGGGGCATGCGCGAGCCCGACGCTGGAAGCGTCTCTTCAGGGGCCGACTCACTTCGCCTCACAGAGACCGATTAAGGCAGCGCGGGTGCGAGGGACCAGTGTTCCCGCTTGGCGCCGCGCTGTCACCACTCTTTTAGCCACTGATCCTCCCCTCACTTGGCTCCAAGGAAAAACGCTGCACAGAGCGGGACGCTCTATCTTCAGGGTCCCAACAGGCTCCGCTGCCGCCTGCCTCCTCCACCAAGCCTCAGGAGCACCACAGAGTCCACACCTGACTGGAATCCACTCCCTACTCAGCGCTGGTAGGTGGAAGTCTTATCCAGGAAAGTTAGGTCTCCTAGCAGAGCGTTCCACTAGGGATCAATGGGGGCAAGTCTTAGAAGGGTCTTTCTTCTCAAATAGCTCGATTTCTTTATCAGTAGTTGTTGTCTGGAGAGAGGGATCGGTCAAGGGCTGAAGGGGGAACAATCCTCTGAAGTAACTGTCAGCCTCAGAGACAAACTAGCTGCTCTCAGTGTGTCCACCTCCTCTCACCACTGCCTCACTCCTCTACTCTGGGGTCAGCACAAAATGGCTGCTGGTCACTGGCCTTATATAGGGTGGCCTGAGACCTGCAGAAGTCTCTAGTCAATTCTAGAAAGTTCCCTAATGTTATCCTATGGACCTGTCCTCCAGTAGTGTCCGTTATGGCAGTTGGTGGACACCATCTTAGGTTTCTGGAGATCCCTAGATTTTCAAGGGGGCTGACTAGGCCTCACAGGTTATGAGGGAAAAATGGCGTCATCGCCAAGGAACACCTAGCCCCCTGACAGCATTAAAAAATCCCTGATGGACATATGTAAAAATAAAAATAGAAACTCTGGGAGGCTAAGGGGGACAAAAAGAAATCATGATGGTTAGAGTCTTCCCAGAAGCAGACAGGTCTAACACTTAACAACAGTATTACCAACTCAAAATTCAGTTTTGAAATAAATAAAGAGAGTATAGTATTCTTGGATACAGAGATAAACATTAAGGAAAATCAGATACAAACAACGTTGCATCGAAAAAGCACTGCAGCAAATGCCACCCTGGAAGCAACGATTTTCCATCAACTGTCACTAATCTCCAGCATCCCTTATGGGTAATTCCTAAGAAACCGAAGAGTATGTAGTGAAGAAGAAGAACGGGAAAAAATATAGCATCACAACTTCGGAAAGATTCAAACGAAGAAAATACTACGCAGGTATAATAAAAAAATGTTGGGAACGAACAATTGAAAAACAAGAGAGGAATGTCTGGTCCGAAAGCAGAAAGAATCAAAAAAAGATTCAGAACGAATCAGATTAATAACTGATTATTCACAGGAAAGTAAGGAAATTGCCAAAATTCTAGGACGAAATTGGAAGATACTACAGTTGGATGATACTGTGGGCAAAATAGTTGGACAACATCCAACGATAACCTACAGGAGAGCCAAGAACTTAAAGGTTCACCTAATCGACAGTCACTTCAAAGGAAAAAAGATGAATCGTGGTTGAAAACCAAAGGTTTCCTTAAACGTCACGCTGCAACGCTTGTCAAATTGCAAAGCAGATGAAAGAAGTACGGATGGCAAACAATAAAATCTGGGCGATCCGAGAATTAATCACATGTAAGACGCAATTTGTTATATATGTAGTTGAATGTTCATGCCCACTAAGGTATGTGGTGAAGTACTGTATGTGAGCTGAAAAAATGAATAAATGAACATGTACGAGCCACTATACATCAGGACAGAACAAATGCGGTATTAAAGCACATGGAGCAATACCATCAAAGTGACTGGAAACAACTTAAATTTTATGGTATTGAAACGGTCCCTAGGAAAGAACGTGAAGGGAATAGAGACAAACTTCTACGACAGAAGGAGTCTCGCCACATTCTAAATTTGCAAACATTAACACCGTATGGCCTTAACCAGTCAGAGTAACTATACATTCATTTGTGATAACTTAAAAACTGGCTTCAATGGGACATTATGAAATATGCGAAAGGGAATAATTTGAGTCCAAATCCCAACTGTATTAGTGCATTCTATTCCCACTGGAGGGATATAAACGTATTAATGTAAGGCAAACAGATACCAGCAAAACAAGTTTATGCTGGGAAAAAATAATTGTGAAACCCCACTAAGGGGATGGAAAGAAATGATTATGTACCACATTAACAATAATGTTGATTTCTAATAGGGATGTTTGTACTTACTTTTTGAATGTATGGCATTTAAATATGTTGAAATAATAAGCATTATCGCAAGAAATCGTGAATACATTTAAAAAAAAAACATCTCCCAGTATGCAATGGGTCGCTTGAAACACCAAACAGGAAGTGAAGTAAAAACTGTTTGAATATATGTATGAGGCGGTGACAAGCGGTCAGTTGATCGTGAGCAAGGTATTTGTACATACCGAAACGCGTTGATCTCGCCTAGAGCCATGCAAAAAGGGGATGTAAGAAAATAAAAACAAAAAGTGCAAAAGACTACGGGAGTGCGACTCATTTGTCTCTCTGTCTGGAGGGATTGTGCTGGAATACTAAGCAGCGTGGTTCAACTGCAGTGTACCATACCCGGATTGAGTGCTGCAGTATTGGCGAAAAGGAACCGTTTGTGGAGCATATATCTATATCTATCTATCTATCTATCTATCTATCTATCTATCTATCTATCTATCTATCTATCTATCTATCTATCTATCTATCTATCTATCTATCTATCTATCTATCTGTCTGTCTGTCTGTCCGTCTGTCTATATATACATATATATTTACATATATATGTATATATATGTATATGTGTATATCATATATGCATATTTATATATATGTTTTTTAAAATATTTAATTTTCTTTGCATATTTATTATTGAGATATATATATATACATATATTTTTATCTGTGTATATATATACATATATGTATTGTTTTGTTTTTAATTAAACCTTTACACCCTAAAAACAAAACCCATCCTGATCCCCTAAAATACCCCTGCACCCCGAGTCTAACCCACCCTTACCCCTAAAAAAATTAATTTACCCTAATACCCCTTAAAATTCACCTGTACCCCAAAACCCAAACAAACCCTTAACAGTACCCCTGCACCCCAAAGCCTAAGCCCACCCTGACCCCTAAAAATACCCCTGCACCCAAAAACCGAAACCCACCCTTACCCCTAAAAATACCCCAGCACCCTAAAACCCAAACCCACCCCAAAACATAATAATGCCCTTGTACCCCAAAACCTAAATCCACCCTTAACCTTAAAAATACCCCCTTTACCCCCAAACCCACCCTAAACCCTAAAAATTCCCCTTTACCCCAAAACCTTAATACCCCTAAACCCTAAAAAGCCACTCAGCACCCCAAAACCCAAATCCATCCTGGACCCTAAAATTACCCCTGCACCCCAAAACCTAAACTTACCCCTAAACCTAAAAATACCCCTGCACCCCCAAACCCACCCTAAACCCTAAAAATGCCCCTGTACCCCAAAAACTAAATACCCCCTAAACCCTAAAATTTCCCCATTACCCTAAAACCCAAACCCACCCTAAAATGCCCCTGTACCCCAAAACCTATATCCACCCTCAACCTTAAAAATACTTCCTTTACCCCAAAACCCAAACCCACCCTAAACCCTAAAAATTTGCCTGTACCCCAAAACCTTAATACCCCTAAACCCTAAAAAAATCCCTCAGCACCCCAAAACCCAAATCCATCCTGAACCCTAAAATTACCCCTACACCCCAAAACCTAAACTTACACTTAACCCTAAAAATACCCCTGCATCCCAAAACCCAAACCCACCCTAAACCCTAAAAATGCCCCTGTACCCCAAAAACGAAATATCCCTTAAACCCTAAAAATACCCCAGTACCCCAAAACCCAAACGCACCCTGAACCCTATTAAAACCCCCTGTTCCCCAAAATATAAACTCACCCTGAACCCTAAAAATATCTCCTGCACCCCAAAACCCATACCCACCTAAACCCTAAAAATGCCCCTGAACCCCAAAACCTAAAAACCTAAGCCCTAAAAATACCCTGTCCACCCCAAAACCTCAACTCACCCTGAACCCTAAAAATACCTCCTGCACCCCAAAACCTTAATACCCCTACACCCTAAAAATACCCAAGCTCCCCAAAACCAAAACCAACCCTATACTCTGAAAATACCCTGTGCACCCCATAACTCAAACCCACCCTTAACCCTTAAAATACCCCTGAACCCCAAAACATATACCCCTACACCCCCAAACTAAAATCATATACTTACCTTAAACTTAAATATTAAAAAAATGATTTCACCATGCATGCATTTACAATGAATTTCGTTGTAAAAGCATGCGTGGTAAAAGCATATAAAATGTAATGCCATGCGTTATTATGGTATTGTGGGGTAATGGAACTTTCGTTATAAAGGTATGCAGAGGGATGGTATGCGGGATAATAGTTTCGTTGTAAAGGTTGATTACCCTGCCCACCTACTTGTAATTAACTCCATGTCACTGTTGGAACTGCCCATAAGCCACTTGTACTGCTTATTTCTAGGATCTGTCATACAACCTTCTTCAGAAATTTAAAAACAGATGCTGCAACTCAAAGAACACAAACTTCCTGTGGACTATTGTCCCAGAAAAGATAATTGCGTGCACTACCTATCATGGAATCCAAGGCCTGAGGCCTCAATTGAACTAAAAAATATATAATATTCTACAAATTGTATGCATAATGATGTAAATATTTATTTTAATACATTACTATAGCAACAAATAATTGAAATACACAATAAACAGCCCAAAAATATGTAATACTAAAATTAAGTGTTACAAAAACAATGTATGTATTTTTTTTTTTTTGGTGCAAGACTTTTATTTCACATTGTCACAGAGTTAATATACACTCTCTTTGCCTACAACCTGACGAGGCCGGCACTACTTTTGTTGGTGTCACAAAACATAGCTCTTCACATACACAGCCCATCAGCCGACAACCGGAGGTCCGGCGGCGTGTCGATGTGTTTACTTTCAAGTGTGCAATCAGACAATGTGTGACGCTGGTATTGTGGTGCTTATGGTCTTACATTTTGTTCAGTTTTTCTTTTACATAAAGCTGCAACCCCCCGTAACCTGGAGGAACATTTCAACCCAACCCCCAAAAAAAGGAAAACACATATAGCACTGCATCACAGCATTCTTCCCCCTCCATCACTTCATCGAGTCAACTCCCTTACTAACATGTGGTCAGTGTCAATTCAGCTCTGCTTGCGGTTCCTGGTCTGCCTCGGTCGCCGCCAGGTAATGTCTAAAGGGCTCCCAATAGTCTCTAGGGCGCGAGCCCGCTGGCAACTCCTCTTCGTATGTGGCTAGTGTGTCACAGCAATACGCCAAGTCCTCCAACCAGTTTTTAACTGTTGGTTTTAGTTTACTGCTCCAGTGTAATGATACTCTCCTTTTTGCCATGAGTAAGGCGATCACGCACAGTCTCCGCCTCTGCGCTTTCAGCTGCGGCACCAACCCCAGCAGACACACCCTGGCAGTGCACGGCAGCGCCGCACCCAGCATATCATTAATGGCTTGGATCACCTGCACCCAATATCGTGCAACCAAATTACAGTGCCATGCTAAGTGCATAAAATCAGCATTTTCCTGCCCACACCTTACGCAGTTGGAGTCATCCTTTAAGCCATACCTGTGCAGCCTGTGAGGTGTGTGATACACTTGATGCAAGTATTTATAGTGTATGAGTCTCAGATTGCCATTTGGTGTCAGCATCCCCGTCAGTACACAGGATGTCTCCCATTCCACATCCGTGAGTGTATCCTCTAGTGCAGCGCACCACCTCTCCCGGGCCCGTGCAGTGGTACTCCCAATGTGTGTCTGCGCGCTGCTGTAAAGTCTAGAGACCAAGTGTGAGGCAGATGTAGAGGTAAGAACCATTTGCAGAGGGGCCAGTGTCTGCGGCTCGTCAGGGAACGTCGGGTAATACTCCTTCACCGCTCGTTGTAGTCGATAGTAGTTGAAGCTAAAGAGCAGTGTCGGGTTTTTAATGTAGGTCAGGTCGTGTAGCGTCACGAACTTCCCGTCCTTGTACAGATCACCCCACCTATCTATGCCAGCTTGCATTAGCAGGTCCATACCAACTTGCTCTTGAGTTACAGAAATGGCTGGATGGTGAGCTAGTGGGAGTGCGGGTGCGTAAGGCGGCGTGTTTCGCGCTGTCTTGCCTAGCAATTTCCACGCTTCAATTGTGGCGTTCACCGGATTGATATCATGTGCATGTAATCGTGGTCTGCTATGGGGCAGAATGCTTGTCAGCGGGATCGGGTCTGCATCACCCTTTTCCACTGCCACGTGTGTGAGGAAGGGTATCTCATGGAACCAGTAGTGCGCAAATTGCGCCTGGGCGCAGAGATAATAGAGGTAGATATCCGGAACCGTAAATCCACCCTGAGCGTATGGCAGTGTCATGGTTTGGAGATCGATCCTGGCCTGTTTTCCCGCCCATATTAATGACAGCATGAGCGATTTTATATTATGGAACACCTCTGCGGGGGGTTAAATGGGTATGTTGTTGAACAGGTACAAGAATTTTGGTAGCAGTACCATTTTCACTATAGCAATTCTGTCAGCCAAGGACAGTGGCAGTCCAACCCATCTTTTAATTTTATCTTCCAGCGAGGATATGGCTCTTCCGTAGTTAGTGCGGATAACCAATTCCGGGTCCCTGTGGAACCAAACTCCTAGATATCTAGTCGGCTCGTCTTGCCACTCCAGGGGATAGTCCAGCGCGGTAGGCTGGGTGCCGTCAGTTAGCGCCAGCACTAGGGATTTAGACCAATTAATTAGCAGTCCTGAGTACTGGCCATATTTAATATATTCCCGCAGCAGCGGGTTGAGATGCTGCTCAGGGTTCTTGACATACAGGACCATGTCATCGGCGTATAACGATATGTGTATGGGACGCGTTGGAAGTTGAATTGCCGAATGATGGTAATGCTGTCTGATCTTGCACGCTAACGGCTCGAGCACAAGGGCAAAGAGCATTGGTGAGAGCGGACAACCCTGTCTGGTGCCGCGTTCAATGGTAATTGGGCCAGAGAGGTGCTTATTTACCCTAATTCGCGCAGTGAGATTCGTATATAACATGGTAATCCAGCCTGTAAACAGTGGCGGGAATCCCATTCGAATCAGTACCGCGTGGAGGAAGGGCCAGTCAATGGTGTCAAAAGCTTTGGCCGCGTCCAGTAGGACCGCCACCGCCTTTATGTCTGGGGCCAGGTAGTGCGCCAGTGCAAAGAGGGTGCGGGTATTATGCGTGGTTGATCTGTCCGGGATGAATCCAGACTGGTCGGGCCTAATCAGCAGTGGCATGAGTGGTTTCAGCCTGTCCGCCAGTAGGCTCGCCAGTATTTTGGTGTCCACATTGATGAGCGAGAGAGGGCGATAGGAGTCGCATTGTTCTTCGTCCTTTCCAGGCTTCAACACTGCAATTAGGAGCGCCTCTCTCATTGTTGCCGGTAATGTCTGCGCTTCATGTGAGGCTTCATAGAGTCGCACTAGGTGGGGCGCAAGGATGTCTGCGTGCGCTTTGTAGAATTCGATCACAAAGCCGTCCGGCCCCGGGGCTTTGCCATTTGGGAGACGTCGAATGGTGTCTATAACCTCCTGTGTTGTGATAGGGCGCGCTAGGTATTCCCTATGTCCGTCTGCCAACCATGCTATTTCTACGTCCGCCATATAAGTCAGCAGGTCCTCTTGCGGTATGATTGGTCTAGCCCTATATAGTGCCCCGTACGTGCCCTTGAACTCCCCCATGATAGTCTGTATGTTGTGTGTGCGTTCGCCAGTCATGGTTTGTATTGCCTCAACGTGTTGTGGTGCCCTGCCCGTACAGATTTTCTCAGCCAGCGCCCTGCCAGGTCTACCTCCCTCGCCGTATCTCCTGGCTGTCGTCCGTTTGAAGATGTATTTCAGTTCATCTGCCGCAAATTTAGTGTGTTCTGATAATAGGGCCCTGATGTTCCCTAGCAGTGTAGCATCCCCCGTGTGTGTGTACCGCTGTTCCAGCTCTTGTATTTCCTCCTCCCGCCTCCGCAGTTGGTGTCTTATGTCCCTCAGTATGCCAGAAGTAGTGCTTATGCACACCCCCCGGATAGTTGCCTTGAATGCCTCCCACAGGAGGCAAGGGTCCTCCGTTGTAGGTGAGTTTAACTCAAAGAAGTCTGTGATCGCCTTCAGGACAGTGTCTGCATATAGTGGATCTCTCAGTGCTTGTGCGTTAAATCTCCATACATATGGCGGCGGAACATAGTGAGGGATACGTAACTTTATTAGCACAGGGCTATGGTCTGACAGTGTTCTGGGGAGGTGCTGGACGTCTTCCGTCCATGTTAATGTGTCCTGAGTGCCTAGCCAGTAGTCTATCCTGGACCAGCTGTTATTGGCCGCGTTTATGTGTGTCGCCTTATAGTCCCCAGGGTGAGCTACCCTCCACATGTCAACCAGGTGTAAGTCAGTCATCGCTTCTAGCAGCTTCGCCCTCGCCTTCACATGTGGTTCCAGGGTATGTAGCGCTCTGTCAAGTCCGTCTCTAAGCGTGACATTGAAATCTCCCCCCCATAGTATGTTGTCTGCCCCAACATCTGCCAGAGTGTGCCACAGGGTTTCGTAGAAGTTAGAGTCATCTATATTCGGGCCATACACATTTACTAGCGCAATCTGCTGTTGTCTCACCTTGCCTACCACCACCACGTATCTGCCCTCCGTGTCTTTGCGTGTGTCCGTGATCTGAAAGTGGGTTCCTTTCTTTATCAGAATACTAACGCCCCTCGAGAAGGTTGAGTAGTTGGAGCTAGTGATCGATTCCGCCCACCTACTCCCCAGCTTCGATGTGTTAGTGGGCGCTATGTGTGTTTCTTGTATGAAGGCCACATCTACATTGTTTCTATCTAAGTACGCAAACATGAGTCGTATCTTTTTCGGATTCCCTAGGCCTCGCATGTTCCACGTGATAAAGTTCAGCGTATTAGGGCGCGTCATCGCTGAGTGTCTGGCTGTCGAGCCTGTGCGTTAGTATTTGGTATAGTGCCCCTTATGCAGTTTTGCAGCTCTGAGCTGTATGTGTGCCTGAGTCTACCTACTGGGAGCATAGTAGTATCCACATCAATACAAGCAACGGATGAAGTCGCAATGCCTCTCAGACACAGTGCATATAGTCTAACATTCCCCAACTTCCCTCTCCTCCCCCCTCCCACTTCAGCACCCAAACTTTGCCAAAGCCATCCCCATAGGAACTTCAAAACAATTTCGAAACTTGAGTTGGGGTACACCCGCATGGGGGTGTCGCCAAGAGCACACGACTCCATCCACATAGTGGACGTGGACGGGTGCGGTGTTCAGTCGCAAAAGTACCAGAGTTTGTCCCTCATCATCCCCCCTTGCGACACTGTAGTGTGGGGTAGCAACCTTCTCAATAAACAGTCTAACCATGCTCTGTGGAGCGTGAAGTAGTGCGCTCCAGTGCACCTACGGTGTCCCATCGGCGGAGGGTTCCACTCAGTACAGGAGTGCCGTCCCAGCAGGCCAAGGGCCATGCACCCCCAGTATTGCTAGCCACCGGTTGCAGACAATTTCCTTGCAGCTTGTGGGGTAATATCTACTCACTGTTCATTCAGTCCTGCTGGTACTCGTCTCAGCCAAAGGAGATCGTCTGTCTCTCAGAGCAGCTCAACGCAATCCGGTGTCCGCCCTGTGCAGCCAGTCCAAGTTCAATCATTCAGCTTGCTCGCAGTAGCTCATCAGCTCTGCCATCAATCGTTGTCGCTCAGTCTGTCTCCCCTTTCCCTCTCTTTGCGGCGTTTGCCGAGTTTCTTGACATACTCTTGTGCGGCTTGCGCCGTCGGGAGTATTACTGGTTTGCCCTCAGTAACAATTCTGAGTTTCGCAGGGTAGAGCATTGCATACCCGACTCCCATGTCACAGAGTTTCTGTTTGACGGAGGCGAATTCCTTCCGCGCCATTTGCACCGCCATGGTGTGGTCAGGATAGAACTCCAGGGTATTGCCCTGATACGTGACTGTGCCTTTTTCTCGCGCGAGTCGTAGTATGGTGTCCCTGTCTCGGTAATTGAGGATGCGGGCGATGATCATCCTGGGAGCAGCCCCCGGTTTTGGAGTGGGCGCCAGGGAGCGATGTGCGCGTTCAATCAGGAAGACCCCTGAGAAGCTCTCCGCGCCAAAAATGTCTTTCAACATTGCCTCCACGTAGGTCTCCATCTTGCCGGTGTTGGTCGTCTCCGGCAGGCCCGAAATGCGCACATTATTGCGGCGGGACCTGGCTTCTTGATCTTCCACCTTCGCTTTTAGGGTTTCCAGCGTCTTTGCCATGGCGCCACATGTCTTAGACGTGTCTCTGGAGAGATCCTCGACCGTCGATATCCGTTGCTCCGCTTCCACCAGTCGCTCCTCGTGGTTCTCCATTTTCGCCGTCATGGCGTCCACCCTCAGGACGACCGCGTCCATCTTGTTGTTCATCTCCTGCAGGCTCTGCTGGATAGCACGTAATACCGATTCCATGTTGGCACCGTCTGCCGAGTCTTGATCCCCTTCCGCGTCCGTGGCAGGCGCGGTTTTTGGCGTTTGTTTCCTGGACTCGAAGGGTAGTTTTGATTGATTTCTATCCGGTTTCCCCATGCCGCTGGAGGACACAATCGGACTGCTGGTGCGCTGCGCTGGACTGGTCGCAGCCGGGGACACTATCGCTGTTCGTTTTCGCCTCAACGGATTGCCCTGCGCCCCTATCGCCGCTGTTTTATTCATTTGGTCCCTCTCTATTCATTCTGCCAGCAGGAGTCTTGCCAGCTAACGTCGCGGTGGTTTGGCATGTACACCCTGTCGCGCTGTTGTTGGGGCTGCAGCGCCGTCACCGTGCCGTCTCTGTCGCCCCTACTAAAGAGGGAGGCGCCGGGCATCCCAGCAAGGTGTAGTCCCATGCAGTATTCCGAGTTCTCCCACAAGGCGACAGGGCCGCGTCCCAGCGCTGTCAGTTCGCTGGCCACCTGGCAGTGGGTGTCGTTAGGAGGTATCCGTCGCGCTGTGCGTGTAGTGCTGCGCCTGCTTCACAATGGCGTGTGCTGTTGCCCCAGGTGGAGTGTCTTTCCCGCTGCCACCCCTCCAGCCGTCCCCTCCAGCCGACCGCTGCACGACTTGGCCGCTGCCCGCTGCTTGGGTACTCACTCAGGGTCACTGTAGGCTCGCATCGCCGTTTGCGGTCCCTCCGGCCGTGCGTGTCACCGCGGCCGCCATTTTGTGGGCTGTGGAACGCATCCCCATCGCCGGGCCGGCACCGCTTGCGGGAGCTTCCAGGGCTTCGCTTCGGGCAGCGCTGCGTCACCCCTGCAGTAGTGTGGGGTTGTGGCCGCTCACAGGTCGTTTGTAGGGGCTGCTAGCACCTGGTCGACTCGGTGCCTCGAGTCGCGATCGCCGCCATCTTGGATCGCCGGTCATCCTCACGCCGGTGATCTCCGTTTTCTCCCTATGTCTCCTCGCCACAGTGCTGCAGTGTCAGCGTTATATCACGCCCACCTTCCGATTGCCATAATTCTGTCTTTGGCGGGCAGTGGAGCAGTTTCGGGGGTTATGGGACCGCTTTTCCCTCACCCGTCCGGCGGAGCTGACTTACACGCCAGCCATTCCGCAGTGCGCCCTCTAGCGCCCCCCAAAAAAAACAATGTATGTATACAAAAAATATACAGTAAAATAACTTTAAAATAAAACACTGATAGACCACTACCAAACAAACACTAATTAGTGTTTAGTAAGTAAGGTTAAAAAAACAAAAAATCTAAAATGCATTAAAGAAACCAATAAATAACATTAAACTTTAAAAGTTAGCCAATAACAACGCTTTATTAATTAAAAGGCCACACAAACATTGAAGAAATTGTTTCACTAAAACACTGCACTTTAAGAAGCCGAAATGCTGCCAGATTGATGAGATGCCAGAAGAAACACACAACTCGTAGAAGGCAATCAATGTATTTGGAAGTATGTTAAATAAATTAAACATAAACATAAATGAAATTAAATAAACAAAAACTACATATGCCAATTTTACCTAAATACTTCTTTCTTTTCTGATGTTTCCTAAATACAAATAAACAAAATGTATACAAACCGACAATAAAACTTCACTTAAATAAAATCGGAAACAGATTTCAAAATCAAGCAACACAATGACAATTAAAAATCAAGTAAAATGAAACAATATTAAGACATATTTAACTTACAGATTCTATTAACAGTAAAAGAAACTAAAACTATATTAACTATTTACTGCATAGAACTAATACTGCATTTTTTAACAGCACAAAAGCGACACCTGTGGCAAAAATCAACTGAATCAACGAACAATTATAGTTACGTTTACAAACATGAACAAAAATATCTAATTTGTAAGTATAAATGTACAAAAACGAATTACAAATGCATACATATTAACACAGTTATTAATTATTTATTAAGAATGTAATGTTGTATAATCCATGGATAACATTTCTAAGAGCCACATACACAAGATCACAGAAAGGAAATGTATTGGTAAAGAAGACAGAATGCAGCAAAGTAAATACAAGCAGTGAAAGAATTAATGGGAAATGCAAAAAAATATTAATCACGGGTGGGTAGCTACAAAAGCATGAAATTGTTCAAAATGTTAAAGGCATGAAGAAACCCCGACAAAAAAGAAAAAGGTAAGAAATGTGCTACAGAAACTCAAGGGAGCTAGAACCAGCCCACAAGAACCTACTGGCAAAAATTAAAATATATAATCCCGGGGGGAGTGGCCAGCCCTTATGGCCATGTGGATGTAATCCACTGAGGCTCTACGTACCACCCCGCAGATTCCTACCTATTAACCCAGGTCCACCATCCACGACTGCAGCCAGGATGAGTGCAATATAGGTGGACATGGTGGAGAGGCTTTTATGCTGTGTTGAGCGTTGGAGAAGGGCCAAACTGCAAGGACGGGCGGTTCGGGTGGCACGGCCTGGAGAGAAATGGCGACCACGCCCAGCATGCCCCGCTGAGCCCCGATCTGCCGATGGAAGCAGAGCCAGGATGCCACTGACCTCGGCGACCCTATATCAGGCTACTATCATCGTGGGATTCTGTGGACACCCTGCCGGCGCCACCCGATGTGCCGTCTCTCTTCGTGTGCTGCTGAGTAATAGTGGGAGGTGACAAACAGCCCCCTCGCTCATCAAGAAATGTAAGTCACTTACCTTCCACAGCTGCACTGTGGGTTACTCCTCTGTGTCTGGCCGATCCCGCAATCCTCACTAGTACTAGTACGGGTTCCGACCCGATACAGCACCGAGTCAGCTCTATTGGCTGTGGTAGAACAACTCAAATCCGCGCTGGATGCCGGCAGCACATCGGCGCTGGTGCTGCTGGATCTAAGCGTGGCATTTGTCCCATGAGATCCTGCTCCTCCGTTTGGAGGAGATAGGAATTGGGAATAAAGCTCTAGCGTGGTTCTCCTCCTTCCTGGCCGACCGGACCTTTTAAGTGACCTCTCCTCCTTTCTCCTCCCATGTCCACCCCCTCTGTTGCAGGGTTCCCCAGGGCTCTGCATTGAGTCCTACGCTCTTCAATATATATATGAGCCATTTGGCACGGATGGCCAAAGCACGAGGAATCTTCTTGGTGCCATACACCAACGACACCCAACTGGTGATTGGCCTGTCCAATGATCCTAAGCAAGATAAAATACAATTTAAAGAAAACATCTCTGCAATCGCAGAATGGATGACAGCTAACTTTCTGCAATTGAACTCTACCAAATCGGAGATTCTCCTGGTTGGCAAAGAGTCTCATCTTTGGACGAATTAATGGTGGCCCCAGGCACTTGGTGATCCCCTGATCCTAAACCTGCGGTGAAAAATTTGGGCTTCATAGTTGATAAAAACCTTAACTTTGAAACACATGCCAAATCAGTGGCCGGGAAATGTTTTGGACTACTGCGCGGCCTCCGACCGATTTTGGGACTCTTCGATGCCCAAACACTCCAACTGATCATTCAAGCTTCTATCCTGGCTCGTCTGGACTACTGCAATGTGCTTTTTCTCAGCTCTAATAAATCTGTGCTTAATAGATTGCAGCGGGTCCAGAATGCCGCAGCACGAGCTATCTTTGCCCTTCCTATATTCAGTCATGCTTCTAATCTTCTTCGCCGCCTGGACTGGCTGCCCCTTGAACAGCGTGTTGGCTTCAAGACGCTCTGCATCACACACATAAGATACTGACAGAAGCGCCCCAGACATCCTAGGTGATATTTTAACCCTGTACACCCCTCCGCGTGCACTACGCTAGGCGAACCAGAGTCTCGCATTTATCCTTCACATACGCAGAGCTAGACCTGGCGGCCGCTCCTTTAGACACCTGGCCCCCACTCCCTGGAACTCTCTCCCCTTACACATTCACAGCAACCCTGACCATCAGGCTTTCAGACGTCTTGTGAAGACCTGGCTCTATTCCCAGGTATAACTCCCTTTGTCTTGTCCCATGCTCCTTTCCCCAGGTATAATTCCCTGTGTTCTGTCCCCTGCTCAGTCCTACTTCAGCGCTGGGACGCACTTTATTAGTATTTTAATCTAATCTAATCTTAATCTTCTTCGGGTATAGAGAAGATACTCAGTGGAATGCGGAGCCGCCTCTATTAGATGCCCGACCTTAAGAAGGCGTCTCCAGGCCCCTCCTAATACGTTTTACTAGCTGCCCTATCGGTGGTGATTTGAGGAGAGGGGCTGGGAGATACAGTCCATTGCCTCTCATCTTGGGACTCCTGGCGCCATTGACCGATGACCGGCTTCCTGTTGATGGATGTGAGGGCTCTAAGGTGGGCATGAACAAAATATACCAGAGAGGTCTGGGAGCGTCATATGGGAGGCCCTTAGATTATCTCCTGGACCGTCATAGTATCCAACAGTTGGCTGAGAACTCGTAGATCCTCGTTTCTGACTTGAACTCAGGCCTTTCCTTGGGCTACTCTCAGATGAAGCAGACACGTCAAGATTCATGCACCACGCTTAGTTGACATGCCAATATCTTTGGCTGTTTTAATCACTAATACTACAGTGTGATCTGCACTGTTCCTATGTTGTGAAGAAAGGTGCAGACTAAGAGTCTCTAGGTATTTTGGGCCAGCTGAGCTGAAAGTGGTGAGTGATACATCTTCAGTGGATGACACTATGGCCTAGACAAAAAAGGACCTCCTATCCCTTCAGGACTTTAAAAAAAGACCTTAAAACTTATATTGCGACCACATTTGACTCTTTCACAGCAGAAATTAACTTCCGGTTGGTTTCCCTTCAATCTGACGTGGATCTCGGTGGGCACCTGTGCTCCAGATCTCACAACAAAAATTCAAGACGTGGAACTACGAATGGCTCCAATGGAAGAGAATAGAACACTCCGGACTCAGATGCAGGCTGCCCTCCTCAAATGTGAGAACTTGGAGAACCGTTCCCAGCACGATAACATTAGAGTGAGGGGCCTGAAGGAGGATATCGGAGGTCTGGTCTGGAAACCTTTATCATTGGCCACTTTCCAAGATCCTGGGAGATAGTCATCCAGATAGTCATCCAGAAGTAAAACTGGAGCATGTCCATAGGGTGGGCCCTCAAGCCCTTGAAGATGGCAAGCGGCCTAGGGATATACTTGCTAAATTTAGCTCTTTTATGATTAAGGAAAGAGTCTTCCAACAAGCAAGAAAACTTGAATCAGTGGGATTTCAGGGAGCTACCTCCTCCCTATTCCAAGACATTGCTCAGCTACACTATCTCGCAGACTGCAGTTCCACCCAGTTACAGAAATGCTGAAATCCAAACAGATTAAATGCAGACGAACATTCCCTTTTGGCATCGTTTGTGAATCTAAAAATAAACACTGCCATTTTACGATTTCGTGGAAGCAGCAGGGATGTTGGGAATTGATGGTGGTGAATCGCTGTGGGCCACCGGGAGCTCCGGCGTCTCAGCAGCAGGACTCAGCAGTCGACAACTCACGAGGATCTGGCAAACCCTGAAAAAGGGGGGCAGACAAAACAAGAAGTGACGAGAGCACGCCCCTCTTTATCTGGATCGAGAACTCACCGAAGTCCTGGTATTGGAGCCCCATATGTATGGTATCAACTGTCCTTTTGATTGTGATTAAGCAATCTCATGGCCTTGCATAATCTGAGGAATCCTTGGACGGGTATGGAGTAAGACGCTATATGCGGACATTTATGCATCATATTGCCTACCCATGGAGGTTACCTGCACTGTAACTATACTCTCTTTCTTTGGATAACAGTTTTTCTAATGCATAAATCACTTATTCTTGCCAAGCAGGGTGGGAAAGTGGTTGCATGTCCACCCCTGCCGTACTCCGAGTAGATGAAACAACAAATCTGGAGGAAACCAGAAACTCTAGTTTGTATGTTTTTTCATGACCGTGTTTCTGTTTGTTTTTTGATTTTTTTCTTTGCATGGGTGGACGGATGATAATGAATTGTGGGGGAGGGGTGGTTGGGGATGCAAGAGGCATGGAATCAGTGGAAATTTTATTTGGGTTTTAATGGAGTGTTCGATGTAATGGAAAATGTGCAAAACAATCTTTATTATTGAACCATTTTTGTCTTCAAATGTTAAAGGTTTAAACTCCCCTAATAAGAGGCAACAGCTCTGGAGATAATTGTAAGATCACCATATCGACGTTTTGGCCATTCATGAAACACTTTTGAAGATCTATGATGACCACCGTCTACGCCATAAGCTACATCCCACTGTTTATAGGTCCTCAGCTGCTACCAAGCACAATGGAGTGGCCCTGCTATTTTGCTTGTCTGTTCATTTTCAACTCAAGGATAGCAAAAAAATAGGGAAGGAAAGTTTGTGTTGGTTAAAGGTAGCCTCCATGGCAGTCTCTGTGCTATAGCTACAAGTTATGCCCACAACACTGGCCAATCAGTATTCCTACTCTTCTTTCTTTCCTTATTGGGTGGTTTTGCGGAGGGGGACATATTATTAATGGGGGGTTTTAATCTGGTCTGGGATGCCTCTCTAGACTCTAGCCACTCCCAAAGGTCACAGGCGTTTTTTTCTCTAAGGCGGGAAAATCTGCTCTTCATCAACTGGGATCACTGGACACATGGAAAATGCTCAACCCTACTACGCGAAACTATACTTTCTTTTCACACTCTCATAGGTCCTACTCGAGGATAGACTATGTTTTTAAGTCAATTACTATTCTACAGAGGGTGGAGATCCACTAAATAGTCATTTCGGATCATGCCCCATTGGAGGGTGTCTGTGATCGTCCAGTAACAGCCCCCAACATTCGTAAATGTTGCCCTAATGCACTCACACAAGACAAGCTCTTTCGGGATGAAATACGGAAAACGATGAGTTCTTTCAGTTAAATGACCCTAGCGATACTTCCCATTCTAGCACCAGGGACCCCTTTAGGCAGTTAGACGCAGCAACTGGGTCTCACTCATTTCCACTCTCCAACAACAAAAAGCCACTGATAAACATGCCCTGGAAAGGGAACGTTTTCAGACAGAGGTGGCACATAAGCCAATCCTTCTCTTACTCTACAAAGGAAGGTAGCAGTGCTGAACGGGAAGCCTCAGGCGAGCTATAGGAGTGCTGTGTGAGAAGTTGGCCTGGTATATGCTGTTCACTAATTGAAGTGGGCACCTTGTACCAGTACAAACAACCCCTATGGTGATTTAAGAGGTCAAAGATAACCTTAGAAAGCTATCCAAGTGGTAGCTGTGGAGAGCAGCCTTCAGGCTTAGTCTTGAAGTAATGTTAAGCAGCTTGTTTCACCAGAATTCAACCTTATGGTATTGGTTAAATAAAAGGAGAACCACCCAGTAGTTATAAAAATATGTATTTATCAATATAACACTCTCCAGTACGACAGTATCTTCAACACGAAGATAATCACAAAGCACACAATACTGTAGCACAGAAACAATAGTAAATAGCACTAATACACAGTGGGCTCCAGGGGGAGACCAAACCATATACTAAAATAGTGGTATAAGAACCACGACTCAAGTCAAGACAGTGTCTAGAGGATGTAGAATCACTGGGACCCCAAGAAACCACCCAAGGTGAGTAATTAGGGACCCCTCGGAGGACGGTTGCAGTGTGGGAACACGACTGCGTACTCCATACAATTCTATGGGGAAGTCGCGGTTGAAGTTTTAACGTTTAAGGACCCTTCCCAGTGGACTTCGAAGAAACTTCATGGAACTTAGGAGGTTGGAGAGCCACCCCACCCGTGGATATCGTAGTACCAGAGTTACCTATCCCAGGGAAGCCGGGTGCCTATGTCTGAAGTGGCATCGGAAACCGCTGTCGAACCCAATAGAGGACTTCGAAGAAGCCGCTGCTGGAAGGAAGAAAAGTGTGTGTTGGAATCCAAAGGTGGATTCTTATTGAAAAGTACCTGAAAGCAGAGGGGGCAGAGTCTGGGTCACTCATAAGTGACCAGGGGCTCGGTAGACGAATGCCCACTGATATCGGGTGCATCAGGTGCATTGAGGGGGTTCTTGACTCTGCAGGCACAGGGACCAGGAGTCGTCGAGGACAACCAGGAGCCAGATGCGAGCTTCCCGCGAAGGATGTCGAGTGCTGAGGGGTCAGTGTCCGGCCTGAGCGCCAACAAGCCTTAACAACGGCAACCCACGCAGAAGGTCAAGGAAGGTTATGGTTCGGACCAGCAAGGTCCAGGAGACTCACTAAACACAGGGGAGCCTGGGCAAGCCTGGAGCAACCAGGGGAGCCCAAGAAAAGCAGAGTTGACCCTCAAGGGGACCCCCAGGCTGGAGGCACAGGAGTCGCGAGGGGACCTCGAGCGATTTCACAAAGCAGCAGCCCACGGAGCACTCAGTGCGAGGAGGCCGGAGTTCTTTTTAGAAAATTATGCCAGAGGTTGGGGCTACTTGAAGCACAGTTCCCTTGTTCAGGAAATGCCAACAAACATATGCACTTGCAAATGAACGCAGTGCCATGGGTACGGATATTGCAGCCCCCACGAAGAATTCTGGCCTCAAACTTGGTGAGAGGGCACATCAGGCCTCGAGGGACGTAGAAACCCACTTCCTGTGTTGCTGGAGCCTTCAGAGTCCATAGGAGCTCAGGAGCAACAGTCGAGTTGTGGTGCCTGTGGTTGCAGGGGAGTGACTCATTCACTCCCAGGGAGATATCTTCAGCGTTCCTTGATGCACCACAGGTCCTGCACGGAGCCTGTATGGTGCACAGGCACATACAATGCTTCAGATTGAGAGGGACACGAAGTCTGGCCAAAACGAAGTCCAGCAAAGTCCAGAGTGTCCAGACAGTCGAAGTTCAGTGGTTTCTGGTTCCGAATCTGGTCCACGTCGAATTTAGGGTCCTACATCCAGGTAAGCCCTTTTGTACACTCAGGAGAGAGTTGGACAGATTCAGGGGACCCTTGTACCAGCTCAGGAGACAACGGCTCCCAGGACTGATTTGAACTGGACTATGCACAGGGACACCAAATGTGCCCCTCATGCAAACTTTCGGTCACTGGCAAGTGCACCCACCCAGCCCTGATACACTAAATCCTGTCTGGGAGGTGGTCACACCTCCCTGTGACAGGATGCCTATTGTCCCACCTTCCTTTGCTCGAGCTTGGCTCAGCAGCAGGAGGGCAGAAACGTGTGTCTGGTCGGCAGCAACCATTTTGTGCTGCCTGGGACTAGAAGGCTGGTACTGGGAACACCAGGGAGCCAACGAAGCTCGCTTCTGAGGGGTGGAATCATACCTCCCACACCAGTTACCTGTGTTGGGGTATGATTCCACAATGTTTGACACCAAATACAATAGGGTTATTTTCAGCCATTTTTAAAGTTGGTCATCACGCATAATGCCACTATATTTGTCGTAAATGGCTGCTGCACTAGCAACCCAGGGGAATAAACTCCATAGGCTGCAAGGGTGTTCTGCTCATGCAGTGGTACCCACTCACTTAGAACCAAGCGCCCTGCCTTCAGGATTGTCAAGGCATGCCCTAGGGGTGACTTATTGGTTTTAAGGGTCGTGACCCTTAGATATAGTAAACCTATATCTTAAGTAAGTGGTACGTGCACCAACGTACACAGGCTGCAATGGCATGCCTGTAGTTCCATTTTGCGTGGCCTCTCATGGGTGGCATAATATATGCTTCAGCCCATGGGTGGCCTCTGGGGTATCTATGCCCTGGGTACATGGGTACCATATACTAGGGACTGACAAGGGTACCCCAGTATCCAATCTGGAGTGTACCTAAGTACATAAAATTACAGTTTAGGGAGAAAGCAGATAGACTGGGGTCCTGATTAGCAGGATCCCAGTCAGACTGGTCAAAAACAGTATCACATTTAGCAAAAAGTGGGTGTAACCATAAGAAGCAGATCCTACTTTCCTACATGCTAAAACTACACTCTTATGCCAAAAGGTATTGGGTTGGGGCGTGGCAAGAAGATAGGCCCCATGCTTGCTAAACAGCTGAGAATTAAACAGGAAAAGAACTATATCAAATAAATTGAGGATGGGGAAGGACTGATACATATGACTGAGAAAAGGAAAGCCCAGGCATACCAAGACTTTTGTAAGCAATTATATACTGCAGACTCCTTAGCTCCGGAAACCTAACTGACATTTTTGGATGCCGCTGTATTACCATGGGTAACCCCAGGAATTAATGAACAATTATATAGTCCAATTACAAAAGAGGAAGGGCTGGCTGCTATAGACTCACTTGAACTTCATAAAGTTCCAGGCCCAATGGTCTCAACGCTCATTTTTATAACACTTTTAGTTCAGACCTCTCTCCTCATTTGACTGACCTTTTTAATCATATAGCCGTATCACAGGAAGTAACCCCATTGATGAGTGAAGCAAAGATCATAGTCATCCTTAAACCGGGGAAAGAGCTGCAGTTTTGCTCTTCGTATAGGCCAATAGCATTGCTCAACCTGGATGCTAAATTATATACTAAGATACTGGCTACTAGAATGGAGAAAGTACTCCCTAAATTGATACATCCTGACGTCCGGATTTGTCACGGGCCGTCAAACGCATGATAATTTGAGATGTGTGATTCATCTGATAGACAAAGTAAATAAGAAGCTGATCCCCTCGGTCTTGTTGGCATTAGACCCCGAGAAGTCTTTCAACCACATAGATTGGTCCTTTTTAATGAACATGCTTCATCAGTTTGGGTTTGGGGACAGGTTTATAAAAATGGTAAAGGCTATTTATCACGAGTCTGATCTCGCATCTTAGTTAACAGTACAGCATCTGAGTTCTTTGCCCTGACAAGAAGGATGAGACAGGGGTGTCCCCTACCTCCCATTCTTTTTGCCCTCTGTATAGAACCCCTAGCAGCAAGGATATGAGCAAATTGCAACATCTGGAGAGTTCCATTTGGTCCAGATGAACATAAAATATAGCTATTAGCGGATGATATCCTCCTTCCCATTACCTCGCCTCACACTTCCCTACCAACCATACTGCAGGAACTCCAAGCTTTCGAAAGAGTTTCTGGATTCCAAGTTAATCTTTCCAAATCTTTTCTTCTGACTTTGACGATTCCTCCATGGAAATGGAGGACCTTGTAGCTACTTTTCCATTCCAGTGGGCTAGGAAAGAAATCACTTATGTGGGAATCAAGATTACATCTAAAACTACGGATTTATATAGAGCAACCTTCCCGCCTGTGCTACGCCAACTTATGGCAGATTAAAATATGGGCCCCATTACATTTTGCCTAGATAGGCCCCTAAATGTAATTAAGATGACAGTCCTCCCTTGCATACTTTACTTATTCCAAGGGACACCCATTGAGGTTCCTACGGAATTTATTTCTGAAATGCGCACAATGTTTACTAACTTTGTTAGGGTCGTCCGACAAGCTAGAATGTCCCACAAAGTCCTAACACTGCCCAAGGAGGTGTGGCGGCCTAGCTCCACCTGATATGTTAACCTACTATAAGCCGCGCAACTCAGGGCTATCTCCAAGTGGTCCCTCAGAGCCTTGGATAGGCAATGGCTCCAAATGGACAGAACTATAACGGGAAGAACAATTTGGGATAATCTATGGAAGCTTAAACAAGACCGCCCCAAAAACGCATATTTGAGTATACCCACATCCACCACGCCATCCCCATATACTCCTATCCATTATAATCCAGCGCTCCCTCCTGCACTGTCCCCAGGCCCCTTTGACAAATGGTGGGAAAGGGGATGTCTAACCATTTCCGACCTTTTCCATGGTGGGAGTATTCTTACATTCGAACATTGTTGCCAAGATTTTCTTTTACCTCCCTCTGAAAGATTCCATTATAATCAGCTGAAACATTGGGTCCTACAGCCCCATATAAAAGTTGCTGCCACCAGGGAACTTCTCCCTGTAGAGCAATTTATTCAGAACATTGGAACAACCTGGAGTTGTATTTCCCATTTCGCTAAGCTATTAATGACTACCAAGCACACACCATCTCCTTGTCATGTTCTATTTTGGGAACACACTTTAGGCATCACGATAGATGATAACCACTGGCGTACGCTGGGCAGTGATATCTGTAAACATAATTGCCTCATGGGGTTAATATAAGTGCATTATAAACTTCTCTATGATTGGTACTTATCCCTGGAGAAATTGCGCAGAATTTTCCTGAAGGTGTCCGATTCATGTTGGAGAGGGTGTGGGATGACAGGAGACTTTCGACATATATGATGAAACTGCTCCTCCATTCGGCCATGCCAGAAGGAGATCCTCTCACAAATCAGGGAAATCTAGGGTTATCCGATCTCTAACAACCCAGACTATGTATATTGGGTCCACGAGATGCTCTTTTGAAACATTAGACTCTGGGGGACCCTTCTATTTTATGGCTATGATTGGGGGCTGCTATAATGGCGGCCTGGAAAAAGGGTGAAGCACCGTTGATTTCCTAATGGCATACTCTACTCTGGCAGGCTCTAGCATTAGAACGAATGGCTGATATAATGAATGATACTCGGAAGGGCTTTGACTGTGTATGAGCTCCCTTAGTACACTTTCTATCAAGGGGGCTCCCCCTTCTATCATGCCACCCCCATATTAGAGCACTACATCTCTTCCATATATAGCCTTACGGGGATCCCTCCACCCCTCCTCTGTGGCTCCCCTCAACCCGACTCTTATGATCCAGACATGCCGTGCCCTAATATTTCCATGCTTCAGAGGTGCTTTAGGGTCCCACCATGCATGCTCTATCATTTTTTCTTTTTATTTGGATGTTATTTGTTTTTTTCATATGAACAATCTTATTTGGAAAAGGGGTTCTTTATTAGACCAAGAGGTGATGTTTTGCAGTACTACACAGAGCTTAGTATTACATGATCTAAGTGAATTCGCTGAATGTTCTCATGATAATCTTTACCCGTCATTAGCACACTGTGGATCTAGATTGTCAACTTATTGATAATGCACTGTGCGTTTCTGAAACCCTGCAATCTCAATAAAACATTGTGAGAAAAAAATATATAATCCTTTATGTTACTGACTCATAGTCAGAAGTGGGAGAGGTGTGGCGCCGCGGCCAGGGCGACTGACGCTGGAATCTGGGGACCACGGTTCGATCCCCGGCTCCGGCGGCAGGTTAGCCCAGCACCATGTGACTCTGGGCAATAGCTCGCTTAATCTTCCCGACGGCCCCCCAGCGCCTAGAGACCCTTACGGGTGATTGTGCGCTTTACAAATGTGGACTTTACTTTACTTTAACTAGAAAAGTAACTAGAGAAACACCTGCTGCTCCACAAAGATTTGAGAAAACGAACATGATGAAAACCTAACCTTAATACACAAGAACGATACGTTCCTTAAAATGGCAATGCAAACAATGAAAGAAGAAGAATTATTTATGCCATTTGCAATAACCAATTAAAACTTGCCCAGAGCAGCACATGTATGATGGATGATGAACATCATGTTCAAATCAATTCACGCAAATTCACACAATCCCAAAACACCAACATCGTGTTAGTTTAATACACTTTTACCAAATAGACTAAGTGCAACATATCAAGAACTATTAAATAAAATCCTCCAAAAATTAATATCCACTTTGAGTAAGAACTGATTTGTACCATTTAAAAAATATGTCCACAAACAGCTAATTGCAGGTGTTATTGCCACTTTATCTAGAGACACCTGCAAACATCATGATATTAAAAAAGCTGCTTGTCCTAGCATACAACTGTGAAACTCAAATAGCAAAATATTACAACCTATTAATAGAATTACCAAGACATTTGGGTTGGCAGACTGCACTATTCTGGGCTCAGATGCGCACCCAAGTATCATATACAAGATTGAACATTTACAGCATTGCACCATGGCACAAAAGGCAAGAACCAACACCGCAGTTGAAGAGTTGCACAGTTCTTCCAAGGAGCTCAAGGGCAAAGCCATCCTTCACTAAACAAATTTGTATAAATTTAAAAAAACGAACAAACCTACCAAGCTAGGAATGGAACAATTGCTAACCAAACTAAAATCTAAAGTCTAAAAACAAACCAAAGAAATATACAACAAGTTACGAAATAAAGTTCAACTCTTTGTCAACAATCAATGTAAAAAGGCAGAATCGAAGTCGACCAAGAACCCTTCAGTATTTGCCCGGCGTTAGCCGCTTCACATACCATTCAAAATTACCAAACAAAGAGGCAGGCGCTGGAGGCTGAAGGCAGGAAACAGGAGTTTATTCCGACGGAATCAGAACACGTCAAATCAGACAACAGGGTATCTTCTCGAGGTGCTCTAACCGCATCTCTGAGGCCTGGCCTCTTATACACAGGTTTATGACTTTATCACATTTATGACATCCGTGGTATTGCTTTGAAGTACGAAAAAGGCATCTTTGGAATCCCCGGTTCAGGCCCGTTCTCACACATATCTACAGTAGGGGTCCCCACCCAAATCTCAGCATGATGGCTATCGCGCAGCTGGACATTCCGCTGGGAACAGGAATGCGGACGATCGGTCGGATCTAGGGGTGTGAAGGCATTGATTAATCCCCGCTCCTTTGATGTGAGGTGAGGTCCTACTGTAGGGGGCAATAAACTGCATCTGTTGGGCTAGGTGATGGCCTGGGATCAGGCCGGACAATCGGGCAGGGAGGAAGAAGTTATCAAAGGGCCTGTTCTATGAATGAGATGAAAGAGTGGAGGGGTTCAGCACGGGATGTGGCTCGGAGACAGTGTCGCGCTAGAGGCGCGTTTATGGCCCAAAACAGGAGAGATCGGGGGCTATCGGGGCGCGGGGAGATGCTAGCGAGGCCGGGGAGTGAGGGGGAGAGACGCGCAGGCTATTGGCAGTGGGCAGAGAGGCTATGACACACAAAATGGCTGCCACTTACGTGTATGAAGGGGCCTAAAAAGGGACAAGATGGCATGGCCACTGTTTCACGATTTTCACTTTACTTTCAACAGTGGCTGTGGTGAACATAAATGAACGCCGCTTATGTATACCTAATTTAGTCATTTTCCACAGTCCCCAGTTTTTATCATAAGTTAGTTCATTTCTGTTCATGTCACAGATGAGGATGTACAAGCTGACATTAGTTATACAATTTGCTTTGGTAGCCCATATGCATTACGGGCAGATGGAAATAATTCTGCTATCAATGCTGACAGACTCGTACATAACCATATGTAGTCAAGGTGATAGGCGAGGAGGCAGTGCATACAAAATTAAATTAGCTGTGTCATACATTAGACCTGGAGATGGGGACATTACTTTAGATGATGTAGGGAACTTGTTCGAATACAAACATGATGTTATACAAAAAATGTTCTGGCAGAATAAGGGCTATTAAGTACATTTACTTGAGGTCTGGACTCCGTGGGGATCAAACTAGACAGCATGTTCATGTGTATGACTGGAGTTCTATAATCATCATGATACAGAGTTGACGCTTTCTTAGTTATCCATGCACAGTTGAAAGTGACCGATGTAAGGTTTCGAAAGCTCAATTGGGTGATAATCAATACAAAGTGGTTGGGAGAGGAATTCAACTTAATACAAATGACAGTCAAGGGGTGGTAATGTTCAAAAAAGGTTCTTCTTTCCAGTGTCTTATTACAGCGAGCCATCACTGGTAGGCTCTCATTGTTCTTCCTCTTTTTTTTTTGTTCGCACTGTTGAGCACCGGCGGTGGAGCTATGCGTCGAGCTCTAATCCAGATTTCGCGTTGCAGGGTGTGGCCATTCTTTGCTCTCGGACCACAGCCCTGATTGTCTTGCTCCTAACTGATCTATCATAGGTACTTTAGGCGGAGTGCCCGCATTCCGTTCTTCTTTCGTGACAAACCCTATTCTATCTTTGTGCTGTGTTTCTTCTTGAAGTCAAGTTAAAAAAAACCTCCATATGGAAAGAGGGGGGGGAATGGGGGCGTGCTTTGGGAGGCCAAGGGAAGAGAGGGTGGAGCGGGATCAGATCTGAAATGGACCAAGGAGGGCAGAAATCTCAAGCAAGTGGGCCCATCAATCAGGCTCAATGGGCTGGGACTTTCGGCACGAGCTGGTCAACATGCAGGGGCTTCTGGACAGCCCTTCTTTCTTTCATTTTCCATGTTGAGAATGGTGCCTCGTCCCGCATCTCTTTGCTCTGTGGCTCCGCCTTGGTCGAGGTCATAGATGTTCCCAGATCTGCAGCCAGGCTGTGCGTTACGTCCGGCCCCTCTCCTCCGACGACTGCATGTTATCTTTAAATAAGTACAAAAACAAGTCTTAGAGAACTGGCAGGGGAAGACGTTCACATACTTCAATTTCTCTCTCATCCCCAAGTAGTTGGGGAAACGTTTATCGGTCACGATAGGGTGGATGTTTATTAATCCTTACATTGGGGTATGCTATTAACTCATGAATCATTGCTGCGGTGCAGGTTTGCAGGCATTTTTACTATTTTCCATCATCATGTCTGTTTGGTGTTTATTCCTGTTACATTCGCTAACGTGATTTATCATTAAAAACAAGGTCATCAGCTACATTCTTTAAGGTTTTCTGGGATGGCTGGTACAGAACTGGGACCATTCTAGAAAAACGGGGACGTTTCGGAACTCTACTTTTGTGCAATGGGCGGTGGTAATCTGAATGATGAAGGTGGTGTTACTAAAGCACTAAAAACCACTGACATATAGTTCCCTTTTAAGGGCCAGATTAGGGGACATCAGTCGTCTTACCTGTCCTTTCTTTCTCAGCCAATTAAGTTCCATCATTTTACAGAAAGGAGAGGTAGTAATATGGCAAGATACGATCGTTTTGTTTCTGTCAATTTGTTCAAACACTGTCGTGTTCAAAGCCAATTATACATGTACCAGCGAGGTACAGTGTCGTCATTTATTCAAAAGGGAGCAAGGGAGCCCTCAGAGGGAGAGAGCGTCGTGCGAACCAAATAGGCTATTAGTACACGTACAACATAAAGAGAGAGAGAGAGAAGAAACGTGCATAATAATAGGCTATTCAGTGCACACACACATAGAACAGTACGGGTCAGTTTTACGTGTAACAACACAAGCTGAGGGAAAACATAAATTCCTAGTTTACGTACACACAAATACTAGATAGGGCGCGACAGTACATACGTCAAGTACGAAAACCTAAGACAAGACACAGAGCTATTTTGGGCAAAAGGGCTTTGTCATGCGTGTTGCGTATTCTCAGTATTCTCTTTAATTCATTTGGGGGTCGAGCTCTTTTTATTCTCCTTCCTTCCTAATAGTAGACAATTTTTGTTGCTAACCTCGCTTCAAAAATACTTACTCCTTTTTAATTGGTCGGACACTAGTCCAGACGTGCTTATACTCACGGTGGGGTCTTCCAACATCTAGCAAATGATGATGATAATGGTACAATTCCGGTTTTTCTATGAGGATGGAAGAAGAAGGGGTAAATCTAAAACATGACAATGTCCCTAATTTCTGGGCTGAGTGGGATTTTGGATGAACCCCGACCCGGGGTACTCTTAACTTCTCTTATTTAGTCAGCGCATAAATTAACTCACTGGTGCGCATTATTTTGGGTATACATTTGGGATATCGGTTGGGGTCGGGTTCGTTGTACTGTAGTAACCCTTCAAGTTTCTGGTGTAGGCCACTCTCCCATTTACTAGCTCCGGAGAGAGTCGTCTCTAATTAAGGAATGTGCTATACTCTTATTCGTCTTTCACATGCAGGTACCATGTTCGGGCTTAATTTTCCTAGCCCATTAACCGTTCGATCAACACCTCAGTCATACAAAAAGCATTCTTTTGCCAACCCAGACGTGTGCCACACATAAGCATTCATACGGCACAAATCAGGGCCCATGCGCACATTCATACCATACAAATTTTTTAACGCTCCCGGAGGTAGCTCCTGTATACAATGTACCATCTCGCAGAGCTAGCCTATTTTTCTTTTTGCGTGGAACACGGTGCGTTTTAGGTCTTCTCCATACTTTGGCTGAAATTCCGATATTAACCTGCAGAAAAAGAAAAGAGGGGGAGGGGGCAGCGTTCAAAGCACATCAGCGCGCATAAACACGAAAATGTTTTTACCTACCACGTACCTGACTTATCTCTTTGGGATGCAGTACCTTGCATCTCGGCATTGAAGCCCAGAGGAACTGGTAGTGCGGCAAAGACAACCGATGGTAGGCTGTTTATTACATAGATCGCTCGAGGGTGGTAGTACAGACCGCATGTAGGAAAGGGTCAAAAGCCAGGGGTATTCAGTATAAGGTGAGGGGGGGTGACGGAGTCATGTTTTCATTTGAAGGAAAGAAATGGTCTATAGTGGTATAGGGTCGCTCCTAGTCGCAGAGTATGGAAACTATTGGGGGGGTGGCAAGTTTCACTGAGGGCTTTCGTGCCTTCAATAGCATGCGTTTTGCCTAACGTTAGACTAGAGAGCATTCCTCTGGTGAGTTTTAGGAGCGTTTAAGAACTCCTCTGATACACGGGGTGGGTAAAACAAGGATTATGATGTTTAGGATTCCGAGGACCAGAATGCGCTTGGGGTTCATCACTAACAATACTTCGGGTCAATGTACTTCTTCGGGGAATTTACAACTGTAGTGTAATTAAAGATTCCTAGTTTGAAAAAGGCGCGCTTTCGATCCACAAGGGGGCTGTGAGGTAAAAGAGGTCTGGTCTACTGTCCTATTCATAGATATATCTAAATATCAGGATCTCTACCTATTGCTTATGCTGCAGGAATGTAAAATACGACAGATCTTGACTATCCTTTTCGCATTATTTCTGTGTACTATGTCCTTTTAATTTTTTATAATCAAAATTGCTTCATTTTACTTGCCCTTTATTTATTTGAGGATAGTAGCCTTTATTCGAAAACCTACCAATCTAAGTGACTGGTATGATGCTAGTTCCATATATTTAAAACAACCTTATTTGTGAAGATGTCAGCATTCAAATACGGGCCTCCAACCATATAGGCCGGTCACGGAGCAGACAGGAAACGCATGAGGTAAGGAGAGATTACACTGTAGTATAGAAGTACATAACGGGCGAGCCATTTAATTAAAAAAACTAAACGTGATTAATGGTTGCAGGATCAGTGAAAGTTTAATTTTATAATTGGAAGTATAACAGGATCAGTTACAATAAAATCGTCCATACGCACACCATGGGCGAATATCATGAGTAACATTACTTCGAAGCTTTAATAATACAATAATCAATAATGAATAAAAACCCACATCAATAGGGTTGTCCACATGCCCAGTCAGTACCCTTCCCCGCCCGCCGTGTGCACAAAAACCGCATACATATCCCATAACATCAAGGCTAAGCAACTAGAATGTCATAAGGGGTTGCAAGTCCCGCCTATACTGGCGCCATTTTGGTTGAGGCCGGGCAGGTCCGGAGTACAGTCCCAATGCCTCCAATAACTAGCGGTCAGACCAGAATCCCTTTCGGCAGTTCAAAAAAATTCCGTTAACATCAACGGAAAGGACAGGCGGCATGAACCGTGACTTAAAGGTGAGGAAGGCAGAATCTTCCCTACCGGGCCATGTTGAGGTCCCACCGGACCTGATCGAGTTGGTAGTCTACAGTATCTCTTAGTAATTTAGGACAAAAGCTGGCGTTTAACATGAGAGCACCGCCATCTCGTGACAACATCGTGGCCACTCCGGAGAGCGGGACAGCAGGCGTATCCCTCCGTCGATGCACTGTACTGTCCTCCCTTACGGCACCAGATGAGGGTAAGGCGGCGGTCACCCCCACCGGAAGCCCGCGGGAGTCGGAAGCCAACGACTTCCGTAGAATCTCTAGAGCTGAGAGGACGTCTTCAAGAGTGGGGTTCATGCCCGAGCAGGCAAGCATCCGAGTTCCATGGTAGCCTGGAGCCATCTTAGTGGACCAGGCCCAAATCCGGGGAACCGGCCGCCATCTTGATAGTCCCACAGCAGCTGCCCTTCACCACAGTCACCGGAGCGGCCCTCCCCCCGGTCAGCCAGCCGCGGGGGACCCGCAAGTGGAACGCGAATGGCAGTCTTGGTGCAGGAGAGGAACCTCCATCTGGAGGTGGAGGGGGCTGTCCGCGCCGCCTCTCCGCGGGCGCCCCACGCCATCTGCGGGCGCCCCACGCCATCTCCTGGTGCAGGTATACAAAATGGCTGGACCAGGCAACAAAGGGGGGAGCCATCAGCAAGGCATCCCCCGCACACAACTTGCTGGACATCACCTCTGGATGATCCGGGGACGGGCCTTGGCGCGTTGGGTTGCCTCCGGCGTATTCGCACAACGGTCCCTTTTGGTCGGCCTCCACCCCAGGCCGCCACCGATGTCGCCTCGCCGGCTGATGACTGCAGGCAAGGCCCCGGTCTCCACGTGCCGGAGGCCTCGTTTTCCAGACGAGCGTAGCTGCGGATCTGCTGCACTCCGGAGCCCCCAGGACGGATGGTAGGTATTAAGGTTGTCGTTATTGGGCAGGGTGGGCGGCAGGATAGACACGTTTGGGCAGCGGGGTCGGCGGAGCCGAGCTACCTTGCGGCCATCACAGTGTCGAGCTCGGCTCCTCCCACTAGTTTCAAATTTCTCATGAAGGGCTGTTCCTAGTGTTTCTTTTTTAGCGGGGTCAAAAAGATCCCATCAGTGGCCTACTGACTTTGCTTGATTCCTTTTGTTTTTCCTAGCGATTTTTATGTCATAGTTTGTTGAAAAGATACAACGGCTAATCCGTATTTTATATACATGTCCTTTTTATTAGGGGTGCCCTCCGGTGGAGCCGGATGATCTACCTCTAATAAATGGTCCGGGCTGAACCAACTACTGAACAATGGGGAGAAGATAGGCATGACGGGTTACAATGGGGACAAAAGTCTGCACTACCTATCCTTCACTACTTTGCGAAGACTAGGCAGAATATTTCTATTCTACAGTATTCGCAAATAGGGAATACCCAAAGAGAGAACTAATTCCAAACAGTCAATGTTCGGACAAACAATCAATCAATCAAATGAGGAATAAAATAGGCGCGACGGGTTACAACGGGGGCAAAAGCCTGCGCTACCTACCCTTCACTATCTGCAAAGAGAGAGGGAAATTCCTGTTCCTCCCTGTTTGTAGGCAGAGAAGATCCTTTCAGAGAACCAATTTCAAACAGTTAATGCTCGAACAAACAATCAATCAATGGAGAGGGAAGTAGGCGCGACGGGTTACAACGGGGGCAAAAGCCTGCGCTACCTACCCTTCACTATCTGCAAAGGGAGAATATTCCTATCCTTCCCCGTTTGTAGACAGAGAATCTCTCAGAACCAAACAATCAAATGCGTAATACTAGTATTTTCCAAGACAATCAAACAATCAATTCGCAATTCGTCGTGTTACACGACCTTACCCGGACCGCATGGACAGTTTCTCGTCTTCCGCTTCCAGCGCCTGATCGTCCTCTATTCTCCGTAATTGCTGTGGCACTCCTGATGGTTCCCAGTCAGGACCGTAGATCACTCGAGAGAGGTCTGCTCGGAACCGGTGAAGTTCGGATGATCGGCTGCCAGACGAGGGTCTATCGGGCAGGTGCACTTCCCGATCGTTGCAGTCGTTCACTCTGTCGTTGGGACCTCTCCCACTGGATCCACGTGTCGCTGATGGGCCCCACGTTTTGGGACGCCAATTGTAAAAAGGCAGAATCGAAGTCGACCAAGAACCCTTCAGTATTTGCCCGGCGTTAGCCGCTTCACATACCATTCAATATCCTGACGTATAAATTAATAAATAAATAAATAATAAATGAAACAAATACCATTCTCCAAATCAGAACACATAATATAAAAGGCAGTATAAAGTATACAGAGCATAAAACGTGATTAACATTAACATGTAATGCAAAACAATACAATAACATTTCACACTTTAAAAAATAAACAAACCTTTAGTTACAATTTGGTTTAAATTTCATTAAACGCATCAGCAAAAAAATCAAAGAAATTAAAAATAACATTAGTTGAAAAAGTTACCAATTTTATTTCCTAGAACACGAAAGCATCCAAAAAAAGGCATCTCTAATGACCCAAATGAGAAACCTATAAAAAAAACGAAAACAACCATGCACACAACCCATAAACATTACAATGTGATATACCACTAAAAAACGCATAAAATCAATAAGTAACTAAGGAACTACAGTAGAATATAATGAAGCCTATCGGACTCAATCGCCACAACAACAACCAAATTCTAAGACTAACAAAATACTAAAAAACAATAACCTAAACTAACTAAACTAATTCTACAGCCTCCCATAACACTACAGCCCCGATTGCGACTTTTGGCGGTGCAGAGGTGGGCTGCAGGCCGCCACAGTGCTCCAGCACTGGCAATAGTCGGCGCCTGCCCACCGATTACAACTTAAAAGTGCTCTGGTGGGCTGCATGATGGTTCCCGCGGCAGCTCTTCCGTGCTCCCCGCTGTCAAGGGCCTGTTTCGAGTCTTCAAGGGGCAGGCCTAGACATCCAGCCCCTCATTCACAGCCTGCACTTGTCTCTCATTCACCTGCTCAGGGTTGGTTCGGCTACACAGTAAAGTCCCTTCCAGCCCCCCAGTCCATGGTAGGCTACACATGAGTTTTCCCCAGTTCCTGGTCCCAGCTCTGTCTCCCAACCAGAGGGCTCCTCTAGGAGAGAATTTCTGACCTAGGACTCCAGGCTCTTTGCTCACACACTCACCACAGCATGTCATTGCCCTAAGCGACAAGGAGGGAGGGGAGGCCTGCCGTACATATGCCGCTGCTTCTTGGCCCCCTCCTCCTCTTACAGAACCATCAGTGTCTTCTGCTCCCGCTGCTGTCTCATACCATTTCCAGTCCTCCCAAAGTGAGCTCAGTTGTTTAGGGTTGTTCCTCCATCCCTCGCGCTTCTCTGCACCTCCTGGCTAGCGCCATTTTGTGTCTTCTGCACAGTCTCACCCAGTCTCTGCAATTTAATGCCATCTAGTTTTGCTTTAAGTCCAGCTGTCTCTTGTCACTCTGGGTAACTTCTGAGGGTCATCTTAGTTATGGCAGGTAACCAGTCCATTGATTTCAGCAGGATAAGGCTGTCTATGCATCCTAGGGAGCCTGAGAACACAGTGTTATGCATCTACCGCCTTGCTGGACATTCCCTTCATCTGATTTATACAGTGTAGCTAAGTTCCATTTGAGTGGGAGTGATTGACTAGTAAGGTTAGGTAGGGACGCGGAGAGGGGTAGGTGCTGACACGTAATCCGCACACCGAAGCTATGGCACGGTTCAACGTGGCTCCTCTGCACCACCTGAGGTTGCCATCATTTTGCCTAACTTAGGTCTAACCCGGAACAACACACAGACAGAAGGTAGCACCTAGGGGCACCAACTCAGTGTGGAGTAGTTTGTCCTATGACCAGTAGAGGCGCGAAACATGTCGACACATTTGTGACGGAGTGACCGTAGATAGGTCTCTTCCCTGAGACAGCAGGAGACTCCCCTATCTAGACTCAACTCCCAGACTACCAGGGTTCCTTTCAAACTCTGACGTAGAACTCACCTGCCATAGGTTTTGATCCGCGGAAGGGCAATACCTTCATTAAAGTACAGTGCAGGATCTCCCTTACCAGTTTAAATCCTTTATTTAACACCCCACCACTTCATGTCACGAATCACCTCACCCGCACTCATCATATGGCAGCCTCTAAAAAGATCTCCGCCAAAGTGACCCCTCAGGGGACCCGTAGGGCATTGCTGTGCCGGCCCGACGAGGAGCACCGCCCTATGATGAAGCATGACATCCTCTAGGGGATGTGTGAGGGCACCATAAACAGTCCTGCTGACTGTCCCTATCCAGTACTCTGACCTAGGTACTCTCCACCTTTTGAGAGACCGTGTCTCTGTCTCTCTGTCCTTCTCAGGAACATTAGCCCCTTTTTGAATTTTTAGGTTGGGATGCACCTTTAGAGAGAGAGACAAGGGTCAGCTGACGTGTGTGAAGGATGTGGGTACAGGGGGTGAACTCAATAGGTGAAGTAGGTGAGAAGTTAGAATAGCAGAGGGGAGTTGGTGAGTGGTGGGTGTGAAAGCAGGAAGGAGGCGGTAAGTAAAGTAGTGAGTTTGTCATTAATCATGGTGGTTATGGCTGAGAATTACAGTGCAAACTCCCTGCCTGAGAGAGAAGGATGAGTGATCACTATATAGTGGAGAGATTACGTCTTTCACTGTGTGTGGCAGTCATTGGAGATGGAGTTTTAGGGAGGAGATGATATTTTGAAAGTAGTTGGACTTTGCACTGTCCTAGGCTAGGGAAACGTGGCAAAGACTTTTTTGTAGTTAGCATGATAGTTGAGACTTTTATTTTTACTCCATTTATGCAGGAGTATCATCCCTTTCTTTTTCATCGATTGAATGTCATACAAGATCCATGGATGTAGAGATGAAGAGACAGAAGATGATGACTGCAAGGCACAGTGTGTGTCAAAAGCACATTAGAGGTTGTCGTTTAACTGGTCAAATGATGTAGTATGTTAAAGTGGTGAAAGGACATTGTGAATTTTGCGTAGAATAGTAGCGAAAGAATCAGGAGCATGTTTTCTGTTTGAGATGTTGAAGGTTGTAGTGAGCCCCAGACTCAAGGAACATTGACTATTAGGTTTATTAGGTGATAGTCAGTAGAGGAGGATTCAGTAACAGGAGGGAAGAAAGCTAGCTTTTTATATATTAATATGAGAGCTAATGTCTAAGCATGAAAGTATGTGTGTAGGAACAGAATGCTTACATAGTAAAATCAATGGTTCTACATTTGGATTTTGAGGTATGGGTTGAAGAAGGATGAGGAAAGCAGAGGGATCCCAACAGGTTAACAACGTTAATTGTAAAGTGTGCAATGACTGAGTAGTCAGTAGTGTAGTTGATGCTGGGGCAGATGTGATAGTTTTGTTGTACATAATGCCATCACCTCCGTATTTCTGGTGGGAATGTGGTGTGTGAGTAAATCTGGCACAGTTTTTGTGAAGGGCTGCTGATGTGTCAGTGTCTTTCAAATGCTCCCTGTCTCAGTGATTGATAATGGTCAAATGTAGTGTGGAACTGTGTGTGTCAGTGATTACTGATGAGGGAGAGTAAAATGATAAGCTGCCTAAGGTCTTTACATGCAATATAGGATATTTTGTTTCACACATACCTGATCTAATTGATTTTGCTTAGTGTTCTGTGTAGGTAGTTATGTGTAGGTAGTTAGATCAGATGCTGAGCTTTAGCATAAGGGGGCGTTTACTGTTCATGTTGCAATATAGAGTAGAGAGATTAGTTGTTCAAATGTACGCCATTATACACCAGCCCCTGCCCATATAAGGGAGTGAAATGCACTCTGTTATGGACCAGGCCTTAAGAATGCATACAGTATGCCAGTATTTTCCTTTATGAACCATGATTTGATAGTACAGTAAGATGTTGTTGAATTAATTTCTTTATGCACTACGCCGAAGACTATATAACATATAACTGCTTAAATGCATTAATATATGCAACAGGACTGGAGGGTGTACAGTATGTAGTTGTTTAATGCCTTCTTTATGGATAATGTCTTAAGAATGTATAATGTGGCATTTCAGTATCTTCTCACATGCATAATGCCTTAATACACTAGACCCTTTGAATTCTTACACTGTGTTGTTGTTCACTGCAATTGTTTATGCACAATTTCTTGAGAATATATATTATGTAGTCGTGTGATTCATTCCTGTATTTACCAGGCCTTAAAGGTGTGCAATATGGAACCGCTGAATGCCTTATTGTTTGCACAATACCTTGAGACTGATCAATGAGTGTTTATGCAGTCTGTTGTGCACTTGGTGGTTGTTCAATACCATGATATATGCACAATAGCTTAACAGTGTACAGTAACTAGTCATTGGGTAGTAATGGCTAGCGCCTGTGAAATGTAAAGGTGTTTAATGCATTGATTTATACACTAGGCCATAAGGATGCTGTGCACTATGTAGTAGTTCAATGCCATCATCAATGTACAATTCTTTGAGGGTGTACAGTATTCAGTCGATGGATCCGTTTATGCAAAAGACCATGATTGCAGTCAACAAGACGGAAATGCTCAATGTTATGTTTCCTTCTATGCACAACGCCTTTTCTTATGCATTACGCCATGAAAAATACAATATTTCATGATTCAATGCCTTCATTCATACATCAAATTGAAAAGTGTACAACATGGGGGTGCTTTTATTCACCCCCGTGTCTTAAAAGGTTCGACATATTTCTGTGTGTGTGTGTGTTAAAAAGTGACTAGTACAGTGTTACAGTATGTCATTCTTGGAATCTCTAAAGCTGTAGCCTTTCCATTGTCATGGCTGAAGGCTGAATGCTGGTCACCTGTGGAAGAATAGATACGGTAACTGCTGTCTAGCAGGCTGTTAGACCCGAGCAAGCGAGGGCACAGCTAAGGCTTGGCTAGCGCCAAGTATTTGACTTGGCTCACTGTCCAGTAACACACAGAGCCAAGTAGTAACTGAGCCAGAGAAAGGATTCAGTCATTAGAGCTCTGGCTGCTACTTTAAAGTGTTGCAGGATTATGGTTGTGTCCATTAGAAGTAGATCTAAATATTAAATGTTTGTTCTGGAACCGATCATCTTGCCAAGGAAAGTCAAGCGAAACCACTCGACTCTGCCCTTCCAGGGCTCAAGCTCTGAATTGTTTCGGCTGTGTTCCACCATCAGCAGCAATCCCTGATGTATCTTGTAAAAATCATAAATATGTTTTTTGCCAGTATTTGTTTTAGACCTTTTCCTACCATTTTGTAATGTTTGTTGCTCTTGGCAATTGAAATGAAAAGGTGGGGAATTATTCAAGAGTTTATGACTATCAATGAAGATCCTACGACACAGAGCCTTCCGTTTTGTTGCTAAATCTGAGTGAAATAAATGTGTTTCAGCACATCGCCACTTGTAGGTGTCACAGCCCTGTTCTACTAATGTGGCTGAGTCTAATTAAAGGGTATTTTCCCTGCACATCCACTTGCCAATCATTCCAGCGTTATCTGCCTCTGTCTGTTGGCTATAGATTCTCTCAATAATTTGGGGTCTGCAGAGTAATCAAAGACAAAGGTCGATTTGGGCTCCTAAGCATCAGCAGATGTCTGGGTGTTTCAGAGGAACATTTGATTAGTGACCATTAGCAAAACACCCATACCTAGTAATTGGCCCCTGGAACCAATGTCTGATACCAAGGTTATTCTATAATTTGTATAATATTAGGGAGCAGCGATAGATTAGTAGGGGTACAATAGGTGTTGTGCAGTGAGCATGAGTGCACGCGCATTTTTGCCAAATTTAGTGTCATTTAAAAACATTTTAAAACGCCGCAATGCCCGTGCAGGTAAGAGCAGTGGGGCGGTGGGGCCGAGTTGGAGGTGCCGAGTTGGAGGAGGGGGGGGGGGGCGGTGTCAGCAGATGACAACGAGGGAAAATGAATTATTTATTTAATTTTCCCTCGTGATCGTCTGTCGAATCCCACACCAACGCGGTCCCACCGCTCTAACCTGCATGGGCCCCGGCTGCAAAAATGTATTGAAAAAGTCATTTTCCAAGGGGGTCTTATGATATGTAATAAGACTACAATGGGACACTCCTCCAGCAGGAATACCCCTTTCCACCACAGACGCCAGAAGAATTCCCCCCAGATGGAGAGACAGTATGAACTCGAACTTTTAACCCTTATCACGCCTAGGACTCAGAATGCAAACAAATGTTGCACAATACAATTAAATAAATTAACAAATACATACGTAAATAAACAATTACATTGAAATGGCTGTACATGGATGAAAAGTAGAAGGCAGGACATGGTTTTGGTTTGGGGCATTTTGGCAGACGCTCGTGGGTCACTATCAGATGTGATTTGTTTGTGTGTTATGCTCCTTTCCACATCGAGCAGTGCTGCTAATTTGATGTTCTATGTTAAAGCACAAATTGATCTTTTCATGCCAAATGCAAATTTACTTGTGATAGAAATGAATGAATTAGTAACTGGGTATTCACAACTGGGCAAAATAACTTTCCCCCAGTCCACAGTGAAGCAAATCAGCACATTTTAGTGCAGATTCATAGATCATTTCTCTGAATAAAACACTTGCTCTGTCCAATCCAGGCTCTTTTAAAGAGTTAATATAATATTACTATTAAGCCTCTAATTACCTATATTTTTAATCTTTAAAAGAATGGGATGATAGGATGAGCCATCCAGGTTTGTCCTGAATGGAGGAGCCGGGAGCTACCCTGCTGTGATAACACATCTTTTTGCCACCAATCGCCTCTGCCTCTCCCCAGCCCACCGCTGTCGGTCACCCCGGTGTGTGCCGGCAAACCCAGCCTGGATGACCCATGACTCGCCCTCGGCATTCCTTTATACCAGCCTGGGGGCAGACACCCTGAGCCCACAGCATGTCAGTCAAGCACTAAAAAGGGGCCCAGTGTCAGCTGCTGTCTCTACTATTTCAATTTCAACATCATTTTTGGGATGAGTCCAACTTTCAGGGTGCTTATCCCGTGGTGCTGCACCTCTCTGTTTAACACCCGTGGCATAACAACACTTACAAAGTACTCTCTCGGACCCAGTCAGGAGCTCTCAGACCAGGGGCCTGCCGCCTGTGCACAGTGCTGGAGGGGGTCCCAGGAGCTCCGGACCCTTAGCATCACAGGGGTTGCGGGGCGAATGGTACGGCACTGTTTAACACTTGTGAGTATCTTCAGGTTCCAATTCTGCCCTTCTTGGTGGCTCAGCTGCGGACCAGCAATCAGAAGCCAGTACTATCTTTTCTCTCATCCACGCATCCTTCCACTAACTTTCCGTGGTTCCCTGCAATGTTTTTTTAATTTAATGCGATTTTATATAGCGCAAACGTTACCCGAAGGTGTCAGAGCGCTTTACAAAAATACCAGTTGCGATACATAAGGACTTTGGATTACATGAGTTACATAAGAGATACAACAGAAAATAAATTGCAAATGTACAAGGTGTAAAGTTACTCAAGGACGAGATATAAACAGGAAAAAATTGCACATGTACAAGTTGTAAAGTCACTTAAGGTAGAGATACAAACAGATAAACCCTAAAATCACATAGGAATTGTAGTAAGTACAAAGATCTACTACATATACTAGTGGTTAGAGTTCTATATATACAAATAGTAAATTAACACAGGATTACATTTTAACAGCGATTAGGCTTGGACAGTTATATAATACGAATTTGAAACTTTATTTCGATTCATAAAAACAGAATCATAAAAGTATGACATAGCATATAATACAATTTAACCATGCAGTAGTCTTTCAAACATTATAATTTTCTATACATGGTTTACAAATCAATTAAAAAAAATTCATATATGTTAAAAGAAACAGTTTATCGATTCAGATACAATAATTAAATATTAATGCCCAGCTCCAAACTAATCGCATTTAAGGGGGTCAACAGTCCATGACATTAATTAGTATAGGTTTCTGATGCTAAGTGCTACTCTAATAAAACTAAGAACAGCATTGCATATTGCTGGGGTGGATAGTGAGAGTAGATGTTCATATCCCTCTTTGTAGTATTGAGATCCAAGGGATAACAAAATTGGTCTAATAAATCTACTCCTTGGATCTTTGTACAAGGAACAAAAGAGTATTAAATGGAGGGTGTTTTGAGAAACTCTATTGTTACAAGTACACAAGGGTAAACTCTCACACCAGCCCACCTGTTGTGGAAAAGCAAATAGAAAATGTAATGTTTCCAAACGAAACCTAGTTAGATAAAAAGGCCATTGTGTCTGCCCTATATATGCAAGATAAGGTTGATGATACAACCTCCCCCTATGGTAGACCGCACTATCACTGCTTCGCAGCATGCCTAAGGCTGAGCGATAGGCCTCTTTGGTTAGTTGCTTTGTTTCGACGCCAATAGTATCAGTATTTGAAAAGATCTGGCACAAACCTATCCTATGGAAGGTATCCTTAACATATGATAACCATGGGATCTTCTCGTAGTGCTCAAGTTTAAGACAATCTAGTAGTATTTCCTTAGTTAGTTTCAGTTCATCGGAGCGCCAAACCTTAATCCAAGCAATAAAGGGGAGACGTGGATGATGTCACTCACAAATTCTAAGCCTACCTCAGTGTGACAAAAGATGTTAACAGTACTTGTTGGGACACGTAAGAGGCGTTTTATGAACTTGTTTTCAATTACTTGGATATTGTTGCAGGATTGCGTACCCCATACACCCGCACCGTATGTTACAACCGGGATACATTTTGCTTTGTATAGGGATTTCAATTCTGCAACCGGTCTCTGCCCCAATTTGCTGGAAAAACAAAAGATTGCCTCAACAATTTGAGTAGCTTTTTGTGCACGCGTTGATGTCAATGGATCCCAGCTTAAGGTTTTGTTGAAAAGGTTCCCCAGGTAGTTGAAGCTATCAACTTTCGCAATAATCGAGTCCTTTACCACAAGCCTGCGGGTTTTTACCCCTTTCGGGCCACAGACCATAGCAAAGGATTTGGCAAAATTTACCCTTAGATCTAACCCCTGCATAAAGATTTCAAAAGCATTTAGGCAAATTTGCATGCTATTTGCAGTAAGGGTCATTAAAACCGTGTCATCCGCATAAGATAACATCGGTATACGTTTGCCATTCACTTGGGGAAAATCTGCACAAGTTTCCAACAAAAAGGCTTCCAACCCGTTGGTATAAACCAGGAACAAACAAGCATTTACAATGCAATGGTTTCGCCTTTGGAAAAGTTAGAGTTATTGGCATTGTAAATGACAAAATTTGTATTTGTGTTGGTTTTGAAAACAGATAAATAAATGGCATTGTCATTTACATTGCCATTAGCTTAATCTCTGCAATCACTCTGCACTCTCTAGCACTCCCTATGCACTCCCTATGCACTCTGCCCTCCCTATGCACTCTCCACTCCCTATGCACTCTCCACTCCCTATGCACTCTCCACTCCCTATGCACTCTCCACTCCCTATGCACTCTCCACTCCCTATGCACTCTGTGCTCCCTATGCACTCTCCACTCCCTATGCACTCTCCACTCCCTATGCACTCTGCGCTCCCTATGCACTCTGCGCTCCCTATGCACTCTCCACTCTGCGCTCCCTATGCACTCCCCACTCTGCGCTCCCTATGCACTCCCCACTCTGCACTCCCTATGCACTCCCCACTCTGCGCTCCCTATGCACTCTCCACTCTGCACTCCCTATGCACTCTCCACTCTGCACTCTCCACTCTCCACTCCCTCTGCACTCTCCACTCCCTCTGCACTCTCCACTCTCCACTCCCTCTGCACTCTCCACTCTCCACTCCCTCTGCACTCTCCACTCTCCACTCCCCAAGAACTCGCGTTTCTCGCTCAGATATGGACAAAAAACAAAAGTACTCCCTTGGGCATCTCACCCACTCTGTGAGTTCACACATATCTCCTACACAGCACCAACCCCAGCAAATACACCATTTCTGCAGAACTGCAGCACAGAAGAAACCAAACTGCGATTATCCGAGGTCCTCCAGAGTATCCCCCTGTCCTTAACATCCTACCCACGCTCAGGGCAGAAACACCCCCGAGACTGTCCTCGTCCGTCTATGCCACACCCAGAGCAAACTTCACCCTGACACCAAGCGAAGAGGAGGCGCTTCCATCACCATCTCTCCCACCTTTGGAGCGCACAGATCACCTCACTCGCCAAGAGCGCTCACAAACATTACACGCTGTCCTGACACGCCAGTCAATGTAAATTAATTTTTAAGAAAAAAAACATTTACCTAGCGCAGTAATTAAAAAAAAGGCATCTAGGCGCTGGAATGAATGACTGATTTGGTGCTTCGCACGCAAGCCCAATGCACAACACGCTAGTGGAACATGCATAGAAGCACACAAATGAGCAAAACAAACTCTATCATACTTAAGAGGAAAATGTAAAGAAAGTATCATTGCGAGTGCTCACACAGCACGTGCACAGCCTCCCCGGGCGGATCTGGGCTACACAGCGCTTACAAACCGCCGAACAGAGCTAGGAGGCGCTACATAAAGAATAGATTGATAAACAGCAGGGGGTTCCTAAGCAGTGGCTCTGTGTACAAGGAATACCTTCCCTAATAACCACGAAGAAGCACATAAAAGTTGCCGCAGCTTTTATGCAGTAAAGATGTCGCAGTTCCTCACACACAGCATCTGCCTCAAATAAGCCTCCGCCCGGAGTGCTGTTGTGCAACACTTCCGGTGGGCCCCATGGCAACTGACCAGCGTGCCCATGCGTTAAGCAGGCACTGCTCCACTCCAGAGCCCTCGGGTCCCCCCTTCCTCTGCCCTCAAACAGAAACAACCATTTGTATATCTTACTGCCCTTCCGAGCAGGTTTTAGCCTGTCACTCGCCCTCCGTTAGAGACTTCCCCCTACACCCGTCTAACACTGAAATGCTTCCTCCAACATATCGCTCACTCAAGAAATACAGATCTCACGTGTATACTGTCCCAGGTAGTTGCGGAGGTCCCCTATCTAAGCATTTATCCCAAATTTGTTTAACGTCAGTTGAAACCAATATGTTTACCATACATTATTGCACCAATATAAAACATGCACTATGTTTACATAATAAATATGCCATGAACTTAGTCTGCAATTGAGTCCAGTATTACTGTACCCCGTGATCAATGTTACTTCACAAACTACAACACACTTCAAATTCACATATGACTGAATGGATATAGTATAGAAAAGACAAGCAAGGGCTGCTTCCTATGACATTTCATAATGTCATACACACTCTGTTCAAATAACAGGACTAATAGCATGAATAGCACTTACCCAGAAGAGCATATTGAAGAAGAAGAGCAGGAACTTCACAGTACGACTGACGAAGGAGAAGTCTTCCCCTGGGAGGGTGGCGGCTGACCTCGGGGCCATTGTAGCTGAACAGGAATAGATGTTTTGGGATAGCAGTGGTGGTGGCTGTCAAATTAGGTGCCCATCAACTAAAACAAACTATCAACCCACTTGGAACCTTAAAACCTAAGTATGTGCATTACTACTAGTTAGATCCTTAACAAAAACACACACACAGTGCCTAGTCAAAAGCAAAGCAGATAGAGGATACAGAATGTGCTCAAGGAAAACTTTCTGAAAGTCTGCTGTGGTCAGTACTTTATTTGTAAAGGAATTAAGAGCCAAGCTCCACATTTCTGCTCATTACTCTGCGGCCAGAGCTAATGAATATTGAGGGTGGCGAATACCAAGGCTCCATAGTTTTGATTCCACCTCATGCATCTCTAATCCACCACTAGAAACTCTGCCTCGTTATCTCACGCTTTCAGGTTCTTATCATCACTTCTTTGTCCCTTTGTCATTGTCCGTATTTCTCTTTCTCCTCCCTTCCCCTTGCATGTGTTTCCTCTCTCTTGCTCTGGGTCAAAGTCTGAAAACAAACCAGAGACAGCCACACACACCCAGAGCCAGCCACACCCAGAGCCACACACACACACCCAGAGCCCCCCACACACACACAACCAGAGCAGTCACATACACACACCCACTGGAGCAGTCACACACACACACACACACACTGGAGCAGACACACACACACACACACACTGGAGCAGACACACACACACACACACACACACTCTGGAGCAGTCACATACACACACACACACTCTGGAGCAGTCACATACACACACACACACACTCTGGAACAGTCACATACACACACACACTCTGGAGCAGTCACATACACACACACACACACTCTGGAGCAGTCACATACACACACACACACTCTGGAGCAGTCACACACACACACACACACACACACACGCACACACACACACACACACACACACACTCTGGAGCAGTCACATACACACACACACTCTGGAGCAGTCACACACACACCCAGGAGCAGTCACACACACACACACACCCAGGAGCAGACACACACACACACACACACACACACAAGCAGTCACACACACACACACACTCTGGAGCAGTCACATGCACGCACACACTGGAGCAGTCACATGCACGCACACACTGGAGCAGTCACACACGCACACATTCTGGAGCAGTCACATACACACACACATACACACACTGGAGCAGTCACACACACACTGGAGCAGTCACACACACACATACACACTCTGGAGCAGTCACATACACACACTGGAGCAGTCACATACACACACTGGAGCAGTCACACACACACACACACACACACTCGGGATCAGTCACATACACACACACACTGGAGCAGTCACACACACACACACACACACACGCACGCACACACACACACACACACACACACACTGGAGCAGTCACACACACACACACACACCATTCAGGATGGGAACTCAGCCTCAAAAAACATATACAGAAAGAGTAATTAGAAAATGAACATTGGGGAATGTGTATAAAATAACTGGTGCATTAAGAGTGAATTGCCATGACTGATAAGTGATGGTGACCGAGTGAAAAAAAAAAAGATGAGGTATAAGGGTACAGACCAAGGACCAAACAAAAATTATGGGAGTGTGAATGAGCTGTGTATAATCCATTAAAACAACTATCCCAAAAAACTCTCAGAGCGGATTTACGTGCATACTCGGATGGTGAAGTTGATAGAACCAAACAAAAGTGGTGGGAACGCGAATGAGCCGTATATAGTTAGTTGAGGCGGCCGTTTAGACAAGACACTCGAAACAGAGTGGTGTTCATGCACGGCTGGTGAAACTGCTGTGTGCTGGTAATATCTAATGGTGCCGCATGCATTCCCAAAAGCGTAACGAAACGGTAAAAGTGTACATGGTTGAAAATGGCAAATCTTACCCGAAAACCGCAAAATCGGTTGCGTGGAGACCGCAACGAGGTTCAAAATGTTTACTTAGCACACAGAAGTGTGTTAATAGAGGCGATTTGTGATCAGGGTCATCGACAGCGGTGACGGACTTCCGTCCCGGGTGGAATGTGATAGACAAGCTGAACATGACAGCATAAGTGGTATGCAAATGGGGGTAATATGCACAATAAATACAACAAGCAACGGAGAGTGAAAGGGGAGGGGGGGCGGGAACGGGCACACGGGGAGGGGGGCGGAACGGACACAAGGACAGCGGGAGGGGGCGGGAACGGGCACAGAACAAAATACCTAAACTTACAAAGTGAAAACACATTTATAAACAAAATACTCCTTACCTGATCCCTGATCGCTTCGTGGGAACTCGAATCTTGAACTAACTCCAACAACAGACGCATGTAAAATGAAGAAAAAATGGCGACTCGAAAAAAAAAAATAACACACACCCACCGCCGCAATGACGATCTGAAGTGGGTGGAGAGCGAAAAAATCGCGGGAACGCCCCCGAATCTGGTCCGGCCTTGACGGACAGATCCGGCTCCCAATGGCTAGTCTCCATTTATGGAGCTAGCCAATGGGAGCCGGGGGACGTTCCTGAAGTCCTTATTAGAGTCAATGGATTTCGCCTGCGCCGAAAAGCTGCGCAGAGCGCAGCCTTCGGCAGGCGAAACCCAAAAAGGAGCCAGTATACACCCCTGGCGGACGCCCTCAGTCGAGGGTATGGGCTTTGTCATCTCCCCAGTGGGACCGAATCTAATCTTTACTGTGGTAGCAGCGTGGAGTCTACGGAGTAAGGTGACCAAAGGCTCCTCAAACCCCATGGACTCCATCATCTGCCATAATTTTCACCTGCAAACAGTATCAAAGGCACTGGATAAGTCCATGAAAGCCAGGTGAATACAACCACGCTTGGCTCTCTTGTACTTACCCATGATCAGTGCCAAATTTAGGCACTGCTCATTAGTGCCCTTTCCCCATCTAAACCCGTATTGGGACTCAACAATGATACCGTTAGATTCGGTCCAGGATTCTAAACGGGCCAGAATCACTCTACCCATTAATTTGCAGGACGCATCTATTAGGGATATTGGTCTATAGCAACTAGGATCACATTTGTTGCCTTTTTTAAATATTGGGACCAACACCGCCTCTTGCCATGAACTCGGGATGCGATCAACCACAACTGCTTTAAACAGGAGTAATAAAAGCGGGGCCCACACATCAGTGTTATATTTAAAAAAGTCCAATGGCACTGCATCCGGCCCTGGAGCTTTTAGAGCTATGCCCTTTCTAAGTGCGGCCTCTACCTCAGAAAGGGTCAGTGAGAGGAGAAATGTGACTGCTGATTCCCTCCTTATATCGGGGAGCCCTTCAGGTCAAGTTACAAGAGGAACCCCCTTTGGGTAAAAATTCCCCCGTAATAAGCCTCCCATGTGGCCCCTGGAATGTGAGTCTGGAAAGTGTCCTTTTCATCGCTTTTTAAGAAAGGACGATTTATGACCTCCCAAAATAAACGACTATCCTTTAAATCTGAAGCTCTACCCAGATCGTCCCATGCCTGTCTTCTCAGTTCACTTTTACATTTGGTGATGGCGTCTCTATAAGTTTTCCTTGCTATTGTAATCAAACTCCTATCGCGAGGCACTAGACTTAAAGCTTTTGTTAACCTAGATTGTGCTTTGGAGCATTCGAAGTCAAACCATTTATGTGTGTTGCCCTTTTCCCCCCCATAGGTTTCAGAAGATGGGAGGCCACATTTGTTAGAAGTTCTTCGAAGCTGTCAATTATTACATCAGGCTCATTTAGGGGCGTTAAGAAAGCTTCGATTTTTTCTTTATTCATCTTAAAGATCTCCTTCTCCAAAAGTTTTGCATCCACCCTGTCCCACCTTAGGGTAACCCCCTTGTTCTTACTATACTGAATTGGATGTTCTACAATCACTGCTCTCTTGAACGCGGGGGACAAACTCAGTACAAGTGGGTTATGATCACTTGCTGGGTTAACCTGGATCTGAAAGTCGTTAATAAGATGAATATATTTTCTAGAGACTAATGCAAAATCTATAACACTCATCCGGCCTCCCACTCCATGGAAGGTAGGAATACTCGAGGGTCTTGAGAAACTGAGCATATCTAAAACACAAAGGTCATTAATAATTATAATATTATTTAGGGCCTCCCCTTGCTTTGAATGTTTAAAATGTGCAAGCGGTTGCCCGTTTGAATCTTCCAGGCCACAGACTCTAGAACCGCTAAACTTACATAAACAAAAATTAAAATCGCCTTCCCACATAATGAAAAGAGGAGATATACTATTTGTTATTTTGACAATCTCGTCTTGTAGTTTTTGCATAACCACTGTGGTTTGAGGGTCAAATATGTTGTAATACCAATTGATTAAAAGCAAGGGGATTAAGAATAAGTCCTTAATAATTAGTAGTTGGAACCAATGGCACGACACCATTATATCATTTTTTAAGCTAGCATGTTTTATAGAGATGGCTGTCATAAGGCCACCCTTAGCTCGTCCGGATTATGAAGGTTCTGCTGCGACATTAAAAGTTTGGTAGCCATCCAAACCGGGGGACCCCCTACTCCATGTCTCCTGAAAACAAGCTATATCGAAGGTTTCCACAAGTTTTAACCAAGCCGAATCCTCTAGTCTCCGTGATAGACCAGCTATATTCCACGAGATCAAACGGAATAGATGTCCATCAGTCATACTACCCGGATCCTCCGTATATGTAACCATTTGTTACCTCGTCAGCTCTCAGTGTTACTACCAGTGGGTTACTACCTGAAACCAATGGGATAGATTCTACCTGGCAGGGGCTATTTCTTTCGCCCTGTGGTGAGATATCCATACTCTGCATCCAGACATCTGTCTGACACCCGCTTGGGGTTGGTGGTCAATCCACCATCTCCAAGCAGCTGTATCTGTTCGAGGTAGGGATTCCTCTCCACTGGTCCCTGAAGAAAGGTTCCTGTGTGGGATATCTATTGGGGTTTCCTCTCCAATCTGCCCTAAAAGTATGTCTGATGGGATTTCTGCCCCAGTCCTCCCACTCTCTATCAGAAGCTCGATGGCCTACTCTTTGCCAATTTTGTTCGTGGCCTAAGTCGTAATGGGTCCCAGGGGGATAGAAAAAGGAGAGGCGTTTTGTGTCTATCCCTTCAATAGTGTACCGGGGACCCCATGAGCAAATATGATTCACTGTACCGGGGTCCTTGAAATTAACCAGTATACAATCTCCCTCAGTCAATTTTTTCCCATGGCCCACCCAAGGGACTCTACGAACTGTTAAAATCTGGCTAGACCAGTAAGATGGTAGAGGACGATTCTTATTGAGCCAGTGTTGAACTTTATTCATTAGTGCCCAAGGAGGTTCATCTGTGGTATCCGACAATACGGGGACACCCGTCAACACTACCACAAAGGGACTTGCCTCAGGGGGGAGGTTAGCAGGAAATCTATTATGAGACGTATTCCTATAATGATCCTTATTATCATTCTTCATGGGAGCTAAGGGAGTATTGATGGTCACCTTATCCTGAACAACCAGATCTTTGGGTTTTCCAGTAGTTTTCTTCTCTGCTACTACTATTGCAGCTGGAGATTTTGAAGTTGTTTGCCCTGCAGCCACTACTTTTATTACCTGTGAAACAGCAGGTTTATTTGTTAACTAATTAGCCCCCCCTGGTTTTGGTAATCCCGATGGTAGTGGGTCTTTCCTTTTGGAGACACTAAGTAAATCAACTAGTTGTTTTTCAATACGTAGCAAACTGGTTTCTAACGGTGAGAGATAGAATTTAATTAACTCACCCACTCTTATTAGAAGCTGGTTATCTGTCCCTCTTTCAGTATCATTTTCATTTTCCTTTTCTCCCCCTACTTGGGTGGTCAAAATATCAGTGGACATAATTCCCGGTGGCTCATCTGTAGCAGAATTTAATAAATTTTGATTTCTATTACCCCCCTTCTTCTGTGCGAGATTATTTAAGTTATTTCCCTGGTGCTCATGTGACTTTTTTGCCCTTTTGGTTTTCTGTTGATTCCTTCTTTCCTTAACGGCCCCCTCCCTCTTGCCTCTCAACTGTCTAGTTGCATCTGGTGTAGTATGCAGTGATAAGTTTGGGGATTTTTCCAGCTCCAAGCTAATCTGCGAGTCTGACAGGCATGCTGACGCCGATAGGTCCACCACATTTGGTAGACTATGTACATCAGCACGCACCTCTATCAGAGAGGATTTTCTAGGCCGATCAGGGGTTTTGGCAGTGGCTAGGTTACCCAAGGAGGATCGTTTTTGGTAGGCAGCAGCTAGATCTTGGGAGACTCTGCGTTCAAGATCAGCGATGCCTTGGTCAATAAAGGAATTTGCCTTTATTAGAAAATTATCTATGGGTCCAACTATTTGACACCCTTCAGCCGCAGGTTTACTCCTGGTTCCTCGTGTGGACATTGTTACTCAAAAGAAAAGAAAAGAGAAGGAATATACTGAACCAGCCAGCTAACTATATACAAGCAATGTGCATAAATTGTATGCTACAATGGGAAGACATACACACAAGAGCTTATAACATAGAGTCAAAGGACTTAGGGGGGGAACCCGGTCCTGTCTTACCCGGTCTCTAACGGGCTCAAACGGGCCCGCCCTTGGCCCAGGCTTAGCCCCGCGCTTTGTCCCGCGGTGCGGGAGGCGTAGAGTAGATTTATGCTCCCAGAGAGTGGTCGTTTGCCAGGGGGGGCGGGGCGGGAAGAGGACCAGGTGCGGCCTGACGAGGTGTTGCTTGGCCCCCTGGTCCTCACAGTCCCGCGTCTCACCCGGTGGTTTTTGCAGCAGTAAAGTCCGTCTGGCAGCAGGGAATCCGAGGTCACGAAGCAGAGTAGAGAAAGGGCAGACAGCAAGAGATCTTCACCCCAAGCCTCAAGCGGCACCCGCGAGACCGGGTGCGCGAGGCGCTTTCCATGCTGGGGGGGCGGGGTGGGAAGAGGACCAGGTGCAGCCTGACGAGGTGTTGCTTGGCCCCCTGGTCCTCGCAGTCCCGCGTCTCACCCGGTGGTTTTTGCAGCAGTAAAGTCCGTCTGGCAGCAGGGAATCCGAGGTGACGAAGCAGAGTAGAGAAAGGGCAGACAGCAAGAGATCTTCACCCCAAGCCTCAAGCGGCACCTATATATATATATATATATATATATATATATATATATATTCAAGGCAGTCCAGCAAAAAGAGAAAAACGATCAAGGGACAACAGGAGGCGTGGGGAGGGATGAAGGAATGGAACAAAGGTCAAACAAAATGGCGGGTCCGGGTCGTGGGTATAGACGGAGACCATCTCCAAAAATGGCGAGATGCACAAAAGTCATCAAAGTCAAGAATCCAGAAGAGGAACCCAGAGAGCAGGATTCAATTGAGCAGTCAGAGGGGGGACGCAGCCACAAAACCAAAGGTGAATAGAAGGCTGTAAGATGCAACGATCCGCAAGAAGAAGGTTTGGGGAAGTCAGAGTTAGGGAGTAGTCGTGGTGAAAAGGGAGGCAGCAGCGAGGTCCATTATTTGCTGCGAGGCACCTATATATAACCTTGCCTCTCCTCCAGTGGCTCTGAGTGTGTTCTAACATATTAATGGGCTAATGCCCCGGTTGCAGAGATGTGTGTGCAACCAGCAGACCAGAGTATGATTCAACCACCCTACTAAGGCAATCTCAAACATTGCTATTTAGAGCGCTTCAAAAGACCCACAACTATGGCACTGAAGTCTGTAATTAAATAAACAAGGAATCCGATGCAAAAAGGAGTACTTTGGGGCCCCTTCAGGCGTACGAAGCACTTTGTAAATTCTACATTGTGAGACACATATACCCTAGTAGCAGGGTTGGAATGGGATCAAAAATCGCCCGGGCATGCTAAAAAAAAGTGTCTCTCATTTCCATATTGCCATTCCACAAAACACTGCTTAGGAGTTGTTTTGTGAAAAGAAAGAGGGGGCAGGGTCTCTGACAGAGGCATGTTTTCTTAACTTCACATAGATAAAAAAAAGCAAGGAATACTTCACACTGGTAAACTCACTTTAATAATAATCCTGCCCCCGCTCAATCTGCATACATTAATGGGCCGGTCCAGCCAGAGAAATTGAGTGACACCTCTGCCCGTTGATAAAAGGGAGGTAATGGACATCCTGGCATCTTCACTGCAGACAGTTGCACAATTGTTGTACTGACATGTGTGCACATTTCCTTTTTTGGTGACGGTTCCCTTCAACAATGACCATGCCTGCTCGCAGATGTCTACTGCTCATTTGTCTGTGCCATGCTTGCACATTACTGTACTTGTGTTTTGAGAATGTACAAATGCCTTCAGGGACACATTCAACCTTTTCACCACTATGCATGTGTATAATCACAGCCTACCGCTATGTTGGGGATTGTTATGCAGGGTATTTGGGCACATGACTCACAATGTTGTGCATTGTATCTAAGGGGTTTCAACCCTATTCCTTCCATGATAGTCTACATCTTGGTGGGCTGACCACCACCTGGACATTCATATCAGTCCTGGGATGTGCGTGACAGTGTGTGTTCTCTTTCGCTCTCTTTGTTTGGTATGCTGTTACATCACTATACACTATTGTGTCATGATGGTAGGGTGTGTATATCGCCAGCAACCTCCATGGGTGGGTATGCATGTGGAATTTGACATCACACCCACATGTGGTGTGTCACGCAGTGTGTGAAAGTAATCCATCCTCCAGGGAGTGGGACACTGCTTTAAGTGATGTGTTGCTATGGCACTATCATTATAGTCGCAAGTTAGGGATGTGCACATACCCCCATGTAGTTGTGGTATGCTGATGATGATGTACCCCCCTATATCTGAGCACTGCTGGGAGTCCTCTGCACCCACCCCTCATATGTCTGGCCACTGCTAGGAGTCATATCCACCCACCCCCCTAGTGCTAGCCACTGCTGGGAGTGCTCTGCACCCACCCCTCATATGTCTGGCCACTGCTGGGAGTCCTCTGCACCCACCCCTCATATGTCTGGTCACTGCTGGGAGTCATATCCACCCACCCCTCATATGTCTGTCCACTGCTGGGAGTCATATCCACCCACCCCTCATATGTCTGGCCACTGATGGGAGTACTCTGCACCCACCCCTCATATGTCTGGCCACTGCTGGGAGTCATATCCACCCACCCCTCATATGTCTGGTCACACTGCTGGGAGTCCTCTGCACCCACCCCCATACTGTTGGCCTCTGCTGGGAGTCATATCCACCCACCCCTTATATGTCTGGCCACTGCTGGGAGTCCTCTGCACCCACCTCCTTACTGTTGGCCTCTGCTGGGAGTCCTCTGCACCCACCCACATTCTGTTGGCCTCTGCTGCGAGTCATATCCACCCTACAGAAAGGTCACTCAGGCACCCACTGGGCCACTGGCGACATCCGATACCACCAAAATCAGCCCCCAGGCTGCCAAAAAAAAGCAGCTCACAGCTGGAACTTTATCGGCCATTGCCCAAGTGCCCGCCTTACCAATCCGACCCTGCCTGGTAGTCTTACAGTGAACTGTAGGCCAGAATGGCAGTTTTTTTCCTTTACACAAATGGATGCAGGGCGCAGACTAATTGTGCCACTGAGATGCACGGAAGGTGGCTTTCTCGCTGTATAATTTTCTGTTAAGCTAATTGTTTGGAATTATAGTGACACTTGTTTGGACAAATGAAAATGGGGGTTGTCTCTTTATTGTGTAATGTAGATTAGTTACCATTTCAGAATCACTCAAAATATAACCATTACATGAATGACCTGTCTCAATTAGAAAACAGAGACAATTATTTTCTGTTAGATCTGATTAATGTTTCTAAAGGGTACCTGCTACAGAACTGGTTTAGGTTGGTTCTCCTTTCAAATATCCTTGTCAGGCTGCTCTCCAGACACAGCCTTTGAGTATTGATGCCCATCACAGCAGGGTAGTCCAAGGCCCGAAGCATCCACAACAGAGGCACAAAGAGGTGTGAGCTTTCAGCAGTTCCCTATTATCAGCCCAACTGAAAGTGTGATCAAGTAAGGCCAAAGACTGGGCCTCACCTAAAGAGTCCTCTTCACCTCGTACAACTGAATCTGTAGTCCCACCCCTATCATCTACCAAATGGCAATTATTAGCAGCCCCTTGCTAACAAAGTCTTCATTGAATTTCATTATCAGGATCTCCTTCTTCCAGCCAAAAGAATGCAGGCAAAACACTTACACTGTCTGGGAAAGCTGTACTTCACCCTCTATCTTGAGCCATGCCAAACCAGAGGCATTCAAATGGATTCTATGCTGCTTTATAATTAATACTGTTAGTAAAACCTGAGGCTGAACATCAGAAGGCGCCTGCTTCCGAATTGTAGAATCTCCTTTCAATATTTACCTCTACCTTACTTTAACCTTCCAACCCTGAGCTGATAAGCTCTTTTTGCTGATGCAATGGTCCAGTGGTCACCTAGCTGTGAACAGACTGTTCTTACCATAAAGCCTATCAAAATACGTAACAAAGCATTGTCTTCACACTCAAACAATGTTGCTTCTTCCTGCAGTCTTACATCCTCAATTTGTCTGCTATCTCAAAAATTGTCCTCTGTATTCCTAAATTCCAACATGAAAACTGATTTTTACTTAAAACATCTGATGGTCGTCTCCTCTTTTTCCTTTGAAATGGCTCACTCTTTCTGGTCTATCCTCTGCATGCCTCTTCTCCCTGAGCACTATCTTCTCTAAGTCACATGCATGTTTCCCTTAATCTTTAATTATGTATTTTTGCAAGTTGCCTACAAATAATTTCAAAGATCACAACCTCTCTTTTTTTAGAAAGCAATACCTCTGCAACCTAACACTACCTAATCTCGTTTATCTAATCTATTAACCCCACTAAATATATGAATGAACTCATACATCGCCTTTTCCTCACTAACAATCACACCTAACTCCTGTTACTTTAATCTACTACAAGGAAACTGGAATGAATGGATGGAAAGGTTTGCTTGAGCGCACAAGACTAATCCTAATAAATAGCAATAACACTGGACCAACCACTAACCTTGGATTCCGGAGCAGCATGCTGCTCAGTGTAAAGCACTTCAACGCCTCCCCAAGAGTAGTAAAAACTTTATAAATAAATGTAGCAAGCTTAATTTTGCTTAAGGGTTTGATGCTAAAGGAGAACCTGCCTATCATCTCTGTAGCTCTGTAGAGAATAACATGATTTTAGGGTTTAGGTGGACTGCTCCCCCACTAGTTAAAGGGGAGTGGGTAATTCCTTCAGAGAGTGGGTTGCAGGTTCTTAAGCCTAAAATAAAAATGTCAATAAGATGTACTGTACCATGGACTTGATTTCATAGCCATGAATGTACGGGACAGCCATATTTGAAGAAGTAAGGAGACACATTTGGATACACTTCTACTAGAAGGACGTTGCCTCACCTTTTATTCTACCCTAACCCTATAAAAAAGAAAATAGTAATTTTGCTAACAAAATGCTTTTAAGATCCAATAACAAAACAGAACATATATTTATTTACTCTCCTGCACGTTGAAAACAAGTGATATCTGACAGAGACTTCTAGCCGCAGATTCCTTACCTTATAATTATCCTGAGGCATCAGATCGGATCCATACATTTTTCATGAGAAGTACCCCTGCGTGCTGGTAGGTGGCGTCATTCGGCACTGCATGGCGGTGTCAGCATCGTCTGCGCCAGAAGTGAAGTGCGTGGTGCCTTTATAGGCGCCACCCCAGCAAACTGACATCAATTCTTTTCTTTTCAAGCCAGTCATCCCGATCTGGAGAAAGCAGCCACCAGTCATTTTTTTACTGCCCTTTTTCGACTTTTAGTTGAAGTCTTTTTTGAGATCTTCATCTGGTCTGGCAGGATGACAGCTAGGAAGGCTGGCTTCAAGCCCGGCAGCTCCTGTCACCAAGAGATGTCAGGGATGGACATTCACGTTGTTTGCCTCTGGTGCCTCGAGTGCGACCACGACGCCGGAACCTGCGTTAACTACAGCATCATGCACCCAAATGCCTTGATAGAGCTCTCTTTTAAGCTCCTTGCCGTTCGACGTGCAATGTCACGATGGTCTCGACCCCAGTCGAGAAAAAATACAGTCCCGGGATCGATCGAACAGCCCAAGATCCTCGCCACATTCAAAGTCATGTTAGCATAAGCCCCACTTGAGAAAGAAAAGTGAGTCGAAGAGGTCTTTGACTTTGCCCTGTCTGTTGAACTCATTTGTCAAGACAAGGAGCTTAATTCGAGGCCATCCATGGTTCAGCCTGCATCTGTGCCTGCTCTGCTCTTCCCTCAGTTTCTGAGGGCTGGAGCGACCGACACTCAACTTTGTGAGTTCTATAAGGCACTCACCTCATATTTGGCCTTCAGGCCCAGTGACAAGTGCCATGACTGGTTAGTGCCTTATATTTAAACGGAAAAAGCAAAAGGAACAAATGATGGACAGAATGCTGAACAATGCAAACATTCACCCCCAGTCACAAAGATCTGGATTTAATCCATTGCTCTTTTGCTCACCAGGCCACCCCAGTGGATTAAACCCAGATCTTTGTGACTGGGGGTGAATATTTGCATTGTTCAGCATTCCGTCCATCATTTGTTCCGTTTGCTTTTATATTTAAGCAGGGCAATATCTGATTATGTCTTTGTGACAGAAGGGCAGAATGGATGGAAGGAAAGCTCATAAAAGGAAGCACTGCAGTTCTCCATGTCATTCTTCTGTTGAGAAAGAACTCAATCCTGGCAGAGGCAAGAAGCAATCTAGAGCTTCTGAAGATCAGGAGCTTCTTATTGCATCCCAAATCGAGAGAATGATTCAAGTGGGAGTTCTGAAAGGATTAAGTAAATCTAGTAAGATAATCACTAAGAAAGGCGTAGATTCTGATGAGAGCAGAGGGGTCCAAACACTACGACAACAGGCAAATATGAGTCTAAAGAAGAAATGGCACAAATCTTAGATTACATTTGAGAGAACCTAGGCTTTGAGTCGAACCCTCTACCTGAAAAGAGGGGAGTCTTTATCTCTGCATGAAGGAATTAAAGATTTGATCTTTCACTGGAAATACATTGAACATACCTTAGTTCTAAGGTTTTGCTTTGTTGGATGCTGAATTGATTCTACAAAGAACAGTGAAGGTTGCTTCCATCCTAGCCTTCCCTTATTGTCAGAACTGCAATAAATGCAGGTGACTTCACTCGCACGAATGCAGTGGATAAAAAAGTGGATAGTGCTTTGCCAAAAATATGTGCTACAAATAATTTATTGCAAAAAGTGGTCCCATATACAACATGTACATCACAGTCTCTGGTGAGAGACTTTGAAATTTTGTCTGAGGCCATCCAAGAGGAAACTGATTGTGCGAATATTCTGTTAGTGGTTGAACAACATGCAAAATACTTAGCTGATGTTTCCTCTGATATAATTAGAACCACTTCATTAGCCTTGAGTTCAGATGTGATGGTGCTCTGTAACTTACAAATAAGATAGTGGAAGATAGATTTTTCTGAAAAATCAGCATTTTTAAAATTCCCGATGAAGGTCAGGAAGTTGTTTGGTAACAAACTTGATGAGATGATTACCAAATACAATATAGACCGTAAACTCACTTTCCCATATAAAATATTAACTTCCAGATCATTAAGAGGATGGGGTAAAGATTCTAGAGAAACCTCAAGAAAAGATTCCAATTCATAGCAATACAAAAAATGCAGTTCATACCAAAAAAGGCGTATAAGTACCAAGAGGCGTCATCTCAGGAATGGAGATTGAAGAAGTGCTCCTGACAATTGTTGACCGACACGCATAAAAGAATATGTAGGTGGGGACAGGTTATCAAAATTTTACGAAGTATGGAAACAGAGCATTCAAGGTCTTAGGGTGCTTTCCACGATAAAACAGGGCTGTCTATTAGTCTTCAAGTCTCTACCCCCACCAAGAAGTGAGGAAGCGGGAGCGATTGTGGCACTCCGGTTGGGACCTAAAGGATAAGGAAGCCCATAAGACTCTGCTGAGGAAATACAAGGCTGAAATCATAAAGGCCAAACAAGAGCATTTCACGGCCTTGACTACTTCTCTGACGTCGCCTAAAGAGCTCTTTAGGGTAGTGGACTCTCTCATAACCCTTCAAACCCCAGATCCCATTGTAGCTTCCCAAGAGCTGTGCAATAATATTGCTTCTTTTTTCCAGTCTAAAATATTAGACATCTATTCAGCCTTGGAGCTTCAAAGATCTCTCATTAGTGGGTCTCCCGCTCTGGGGAATATGGACCACGCCCCTGCAGAAATACTTCCCATGGGAACTCTAGACTCCTTTCCCCTTTTCTCCCTAGAGGATCTGGATATCTTTCTCAACAAAACTAAATCTGGCTCACCCCTGGATGTATGCCCCCTCAGGATTCTTAAACAGTGCAGGGATACTCTCCTGCCTCCTCTGGTCGACATAATGAACAGAGCCATGAGGGATGGCCATTTTCCCACCCAATGGAAAAATGCAGTGGTAAAACCTCTACTCAAAAAGGCCACTCTGGATCCTGCGACTCTAAAAAAAATTCGGCCAATATCTCTGCTTCCAGCTCCAGCAAAGATGCTGGAAGCACATCATGGTTTCAGGAGGGAACACAGCACCGAGTCGGCCCTCACCATAGTGTTGGATAATATCCGCACGTGTGTTGATGGGGGCCAGACCACCCTCCTGATCCTTCTGGATCTTACGGCGGCTTTCGATACCCTCTCTCCCTCAGTGCTAACAGCTCGGCTGAGGGAGGTTGGGGTTCAGGGCCCAGCCTTAGATCTACTCACTTCTTTCCTCAGTCACCGAGTGCAAAGAGTGAAGTTGGGGGAATATCTATCTCCATCCCTGCCTGTGCAATGTGGGGTCCCCCAGGGGTCGGCTCTTAGTCCGACCCTATTCAACATCTACGTGACCCCACTTGCCAGGCTTATTAGATCTTATGGGATGGAGATAGTATCCTATGCGGATGACACCCAGATCCTCGTCTCTCTCTCCCAGTCAGGTGCCTCGACTGCCTCCAATTTTAGATCTTGCATGGAGGCAGTCGGACAATGGATGATTCACAATTCATTGAAACTGAATGGAGAGAAGACGGAGGTGATGGTGTTTGGTGGAAAAGATGACGTGTGGTCATCTTCTTGGTGGCCAGACTCATTAGGAGCCTGCCCCACCCCTACCTCCTCCGCGAAAAATCTTGGGGTCATGATTGATCCTGCCCTCAACCTAGGTAAACAGGTTAGTAGAACCATCTCTAACTGCTGGGTGTTGGAATTAGGTAGCCTGGCCTAGGGCAAGACTAACATCTAGAGGCACAGTGTAAAGGTTGCAGACCACCCAAAGGTAACTTCACGCAATAGCACTCAAAAAGAAAAACACTACACCAAAATTATATGAAAATACGTGCTGCTTTATGTAAAAATAATATTCTCTCTGTGGTCAAATTTCAGTAGCTCACATGTAAATAATTCAAAGCAGTTTAAATCACTTTCAGGGTCAACAATTACGCTTTTTAAATTATTGGCAGATTGTCACTTAATACATTTCGAGTTAACTTAGTAATAGCAAGCACTTCTAACCGGCTAGGCAATTCTCCAGATAGATTTAACATTACAATACATTTGTCATTTAGTCAATATTAACACTCTCAGGTCTATTAATGTAAGTTAAGCCTCAACAGTGCACTAGCTTAGACTCCAGAAACACTGTGTATGGGTATTATGCAATGTACTATAGGCGTCTCCCCCAGCACCAGAGTTCCCTCCTTCTTCTTACTGCATAAACTCTGAGGGTTCAAATATACCAACTTTTCATAGCAAGGATTACCCAAGAACTCAACTCCAGTAGCAGAAGGGGGGAGGGGGCAAACTGTCATAAGTGATCAAGAGCCCAGGGTGTTATAGCGACTTTATGCTCCTGGAACCCCCACTGGTAATCGGCTTCTTGAGTCAGCCAGTATTTTATTTAATAAGGCTTTTGTTTTCAGGCTCTCCTCCTCTTGTGCTTAATTAGGGTCAGTGGAAGGAAGAAGCTGAACGCGTAGGAGGCCTGACCAGCTCTCCCACGCTATCCCACACTCCTCCCTGCTTACTTGAAAAGGGGGGCCGGCAGACGGATCTTCCGCCCACCCCCTGTACCTTGGGACTGCTCCTCACACAGCCTCGATCTCTCCGCCTCTGGAGAGAACAGAACCGGAGCGCTGCACACAGCGCGTCAGCCGCTTGCCAGGCTGCTCCTCACAACCGGATCTGTCCCTCGGCGCGCAGGTCACTTACAAACACTCGCCGAAGCCGCCTCCTCACAACCGGATCTGTCCCTCGGCGCGCAGGTCACTTACAAACACTCGCCGAAGCCGCCTCCTCAGCAAAAGGTGACGACGTCGATTTCCACACCCCCGGCCTCCACTGCGCATGCGCGGGGGAAAAGCGACTCCGCTCCGGGCCTGCTCAATGCTCGGCCCTCTCTCTCACCACAGTCCTGCAATTTCACTGGGGGATTAGCGCGCTGGCGCCGGGAAGGAGCACTGCGCTCTTACTTATCTCAGGATTCACTGGACACTGACCCACAGCGCGACAGGTGCCCCCGGGGTCCCGTTCTCGGCGCTGGCCTCACAAGGTTGCCCAGGCTCAAGGGAATCCTCCACCAGGCTCCAACCACTGGTCCATTAACACAGGGTCAGCTCCTTGCCAGTTCTGTCCCAGGTAAGAGGTGCCCAGCGCCACCCAGGACAACAGTTATCTTCTTGTTTCCACTGCTGGGCAGAGGACTGCGCTCCACTGCGCTGCAGTCTCCTTACCCTACCTACACCCTACTATTTTGAAGTTAGGGGTCAGTCAGGCGCCCAGGGTCTCCCTCAACTTTCCCAGCGGGGACAGGACAAGGAACCCACAGGAGGAATAGAGAAGTGGAATTATTAGGCTGCTTCCCAGTCCAGGAGTTCAACCCTTACACTAGTCTCCTCCCACCTGCCAGGATAGCCTGTCCTCCAGCTGACTCTCACAGGTAGACAAAATGGCTGCCCCGCATTCCGCCTTATATAGGCTGCCCTTCAGTGGTCCAGAATGGACCAGAAGGTTCTAGAATGCCCTATGTTGGTCTATAGCCAGGTTCTGTTGGTGACAGTTGGGGCAGTTGGTGGCCACCATTTTAGGTGGTGCCAACTTTCCTGTCAGAACAGGCCTCTGAACCTGAGGTAAAAAACTATGAGGGGGAGAGGGAACACCTATCCCCCTGGCCAACACCTATAAAAATCCAGTAGACACAAAAATTAATAAGGGTATGAGGGGCAAAAAGGGGACAAAATAAATAAAAATTAGGAGGGACTTCGCCAAAAAGTCAGACAGGTCTAACACGCGTCCCCCCCAGCTGAAAGTGGGGAGAACTACCCAACCCCTTGGGAGTCCTCATCACTAAGGCGGAAATACCTGGAGAGACCGTCTGCATTGGCGTGGTCCACTCCAGGCCGATGTTCCACCCGGAAGTCCATTCCCTGTAGGGAGATGGACCACCTCAACAGCTTGGGATTTTCCCCCTTCATTTGCATCAGCCAACGAAGGGGGCGGTGGTCAGTCTGAACCAGGAAGTGCGAGCCAAAGAGGTATGGCCGCAGCTTCTTCAGAGCCCACACCACCGCAAAAGCTTCCCTCTCAATGGCACTCCACTTCTGTTCCCGGGGAAGCAGTCTCCTGGATAAGAAGACTATAGGTTGATCCAGGCCCTCTTCATTTAGTTGCGATAACACTGCCCCAATGCCATGTTCGGATGCATCTGTTTGAACAATGAACTCCTTGGAGAAATCGGGAGCCTTCAGGACCGGTGCTTCGCACATTGCCTGCTTCAACTTTTCAAAGGCTTGCTGACAAGCCTTTGTCCATACTACCCGTCGAGGTTGTTTCCTAGAGGTGAGCTCTGTGAGGGGCGCTACAATAGTGCCATACCCCTTCACAAAGCGACGGTAGTAACCTGTGAGGCCCAGAAAAGCCCGGACCTCAGTTTGTGTCTTGGGGGGTTCCCAGGCCATGATTGCCTCAATTTTTGCCTGCAGGGGCTGCACTGACCCCCTACCCACCAAGTGTCCAAGGTACACAACCGACCCCTGCCCAATCTGGCATTTGCTGGCTTTGATGGTCAATCCAGCTTGTTTCAGCGCCTGGAGAACTGCTTGCAAATGTTGCAAGTGGTCCTCCCAACTGCTACTGAAGACAGCAATGTCATCCAGGTAAGCAGCCGAGAATCCCTCCATTCCAGAGAGGACCTGGTTCACCAGTCGCTGAAATGTGGCAGGAGCGTTCTTGAGACCAAAGGGCATCACGCAGAACTGGAAGTGTCCCTCGGGCGTGGAAAAGGCTGACCTTTCCCTTGCTCCATCTGTCAAGGAGATCTGCCAGTACCCTGAAGTGAGGTCAAAGGTACTGAGGTATTGGGCAGCTCCTAGCCGGTCAATTAACTCATCCGCCCTGGGGATGGGATGAGCATCAGTTTTGGTAACTGAGTTCAGTCCTCGGTAATCCACACAGAACCTCAGTTCTGGTGTGGTGCCCGGTGGGGCAGCTTTTGGGACTAGCACCACCGGACTGGACCAAGGGCTGCTGGACGGTTCTATCACCCCTAGCTCCAACATCTTGGCAACTTCGCCATGGATGCTAGCCTTCACCTTGTCCGACAGCCTATAGGTCTTGGATTTCACTGGGGGGCTGTCTCCTGTGTCCACATCATGGGTACACAGGTGGGTTCTGCCTGGGACAAGGGAAAACAGTGAAGAGTACTGCCCCAATACCTGTCGGCAGTCCTCTCGTTGCTCAGGAGTGAGAGACGGGGAGAGAATCACTCCCTCCACCGACCCATCCTTCTCT